>NC_142938.1:27100250-27115250 GCF_046866305.1 Octopus bimaculoides | reverse complement strand
CAGTGAGTGATCCTGCCCGCCATGTAGTTAAAATACGCATTATGATAGTGGTGTCACCCTGTTCTTTTACTCATATGACAATGATCGAATTACATAAATAATTGTAGGTAGGTTCAATAGCAGTGATAAATAACGAATAAAAAATGTTGTTACCCCTTGTGGGATTGATGAACTACCAGTTCGCATCTGACAGTCAATAAATGAAATAATTATATTTGGAGGCCAATAGAAAGGTTTACCCATGAATGACTGTGTACTTGAAATCAACAAGAATGAAAACATTGATGGTTGTTTTTCTTTATTGAGGTGAGAAGCCAAAACATGTGTGATTTGTCGCTTGCTTCGTTTTTGCGTGAACGGTATAAAACGCCTGGTAGAATTCTAGACTTAATGATACACATATCAGAAAAAAATAAATACCATTTACTGCGACAGCTTTCAGTAAACTCGCACAATTTTTGGACAACGTGAGCGAACATATAACATGATATCGCATCCACGGCAATTAAAGCCGTTTTCACAAATCACATTGTACTCACCCGTTCTAACAACGCCATCAAAACGTAACGGATGTTCTCAGATATATGTCATTGTAGTAAAATTTTCGCTAATTCTGTTGAATAAATTTATCAGGCGTTTGAGAAAAATGACTAATATTTGTAATTAAGCATATCATGTTTCATACATGCGGGAATACTTTTCTATTTTAGCTTTCGTGTATATTTCGCTACTGCCAATTGCAAGACCGCTATCTTAAGTCCAGGTGGCATGCCTTTCCTCTGTGCCATCAGACGTGAGAAATTTACATATTTGCACATTATCGCATCAGCTGAAACTTACTTCTGTTTCAAACCAAGGTAACCGCATTGCATAGCTCCACGTGATATACACAAGTGCGTGTGTGTATGTGTGTATGCGTGTGTGTGCGCGCGCGTGCGTAGGTGCATGTATGTGTATGTTTGTGCATGTATGGGTGCCTGTGCGTGTTGTTCAGTGTGTATGTATATATTTCACCGTTTTGAGTATATTAAGTCTATGCATTTAATAATTGAAATGCGTAAGATTGGTTTTAATCTTTTGAAATATTACTCGCATCATCTCTAATCAGTATGCTTGTGCCTCCGTAGAAAGAGAAGTTTAATCTCACTAGTCTGACTTTGGATCGCGGTCGACCTAATTTGAGATAACCAAGGCTGATAACTTTTCATTTTTTCGGAACACACTCAATGGGCGTGCCTATTGACAAATTGTTATTACATGCCCATAGATTGATGATTGTTTTGGACACACTTATAACAATGGGAGGTTTGGTAGCTTTCTGAATGCTTCTGGACATGTTAATAAGCATGGAAATGTTAATAAGCATGGACCTGTTAATAAGCATGACGTACCCTTACAATCGTTCATTGTGCAATACTGTAAAGTTTTTGGCAGTAATATTTGTTACTTCGAGGCTTATTTCAAAGATTGATTGTTGACTTTCTGCTTCCCTTTATAGATCATCGGTTTTTGTCCTTCCTGGTGGAAGAAAACGGAAATGTCAAATATTGAAAAAATAGTTTTGCAGATGGACCATTTTCGGAGACCGTCCCTCATAAAATCATAAATCATAGTCAACCTTTTAAGACTGGGATCATCAAGATGTTAGTAACACATTGACGGTATTCAATGACAGACACGGGCACACACATACACACACACGCACGCACACATACACACACATATGTATATATGTATACGTACATACATTTATGTGTGTGTGTGTATGTATTGGTGTCTGATTGTGGGATATAGGTAAAGAAATTCGTTTAAAACTAAGTGGTTTATAGATATCAGCCTGGATTTTATAATCCGTTTTACTTCTTATGACACACACACACACACACACACACACACACACACACACACACACACACACACACACACACACACACACACAAACACACACACACACACACACACACACACACACATGATGGCCGTCCACTCGTGACCGAAGAAGACCATTGCTGACCTTCAGAAACATTGTGCGCTCTAGGACTAAATTATATTTTGCATTTGCGGCTACGTTGGTGGCTAATGAGCCCTGCTCTTGAAAAGCATACTCGACTGCAAACATTGCAGACCAAGTTTTGCCCATTCACTACATCAGATGTGCGCTTTCGTGCAGCACGCTATATGCAGAACTTGTGAATGGAAAGAGACCCCGTCAGAAACCAAGGCTTCGATTTAAGGACTGTGTTAAGTGTTCATTAAAAGTCTGTGATGTGCCCGTCATCCTCACAGATGAAGGGAGCAGGTTAAGGAGGAGGTCAACACTTTTGATAGAGCACGTATTCAGTATAATATATATATATATATATATATATATATATATATATATATATATATATATATATATATATATATATATATATGTGTGTGTGTGTGTGTATATATATGAACAAATGTGCTCATACATATATTTTAATAAATGTGGAAACTACTGGAATTGAGCTATATTTCTGGAAGATACGCTGTTCGCAGTGTGTAAGCGAAGTTTATAAGTTATCAGACACATGTTATATATTTATCAATTTGTGCGTGTGTGCGCACGCGTGTGTGCGTGCGTGTGTGTGTGTGTGTGTGTGTGTGTGTGTGTGTGTGTGTGTGCACGTGCACGTGCACGTGTCTGCGTTTGTGCGCGTGTACATGTACGTATATATATTTGCGCTTTTGAGTTATGCATATACGAACTAACCAGAGTTTTTGTAATTGTTTAAATAAAAATTTGGGATAAGGAAAGAGCATTCAAATCTGTTTCTCATGGCAGTGTTTCTCGGTGGAGAAATGAACACCAGTCATTTACGGGGGCCAATTAGAGATTCACCCGACTGATGTTCTTTTGCTTATGCAAGAAAACACTATGAGAGATGTAATCAATTTTGGCAATTCGGCAAGTGGTATTAGATTGTTATGTATGTGAGGTACAGGACCTTTTCTTGGCCAGGAAAAGATAAAAGTCTCAAAAATTACATTTATTTCAGCGAAAATACGTTTATACTTTTGATATAACTTGTATTTGTAAACATTGGCAGTAGAAAGCTAATCGCATTTTTACTTTCATATTTTTCTGTAAAGTGTTTTAGGATTTGAAAGATTTAGTTAGCTCACTTTACTTAATTCATGTGTTACCCCCGCTGGAAAAAATCAATTGCTGGTGTTAGGACTTAATTATATTACATTACAAGCTAATTTAATTTGTTAGCTGATTTAATTTAGCAAATTTAATTATAATTTCAGTTTTAAAACATTATGAAATACCAGATGTATAATTAATACCCGCGAGCTTTTATCTTCATAAGTGCTATACAATAAAAAAATTTGAAGTGAAAATTCTGAAATAAGTATAAAACAATAAATAAATTATATCAAAATTAAGATAGAAAATTCATATATAATCCTGATGTCTGTTTTTTTCTAGTTTTCTTTAAGAAAAAGAAAAGAAATTTATAGAGTTTTACTTTGTGAAGAAGTTTATTTTTATGTGACACCAGAAAATTTAATAAATCAAATTCTCCCAGAGATGTTTAAAAGAAATCGATATCAAAACAACACCCGGGTACAAATTGATTATGTTTTGTTTGTTCGTGCAACTGCGCAATTTGTTTTTAAATTATGGGTTTTCTTACATTTTTTCTCCTATTCACTGAAGACAGTAAAAGATTAACTCAGGGCAGAAGGGAAAAAAATCCTAATCTTTTTGAATAATTTATTTCAAATTCATAAAGTGTAAGTTGCTTTTAATAATGGTTTCAATTTTTGGCTCAAGGCCAGCAAGTTTGAAGAAGGGAATAAATTGATTACACCGCCTTCAGTGTTCAACTGCTACTTATTTTATCGACCCCGAAAGAATGAAATGTAAAGTCAACCACGGTGGAATTTGAACTCAGAACGTAAAGACGAGTGAAATGTTGCTAAGCATTTTGACCGTCGTGCTAATAAGTTGATTTTAATGATCATTTCTACAATTTGTACAAGGCGTAAAATTTGGGGAAAAGTAGATTTGTCGATTACATCAACTCCAGCGTTCAACTAGTACTTATTCCACCGTCTCCAAAACGATCAACGCCAAAGTCGACATAGGCAGAATATGAAAACTCAGAAAATAAGGGCAGACGAAATTCCAATGTTTGCTAACAATTCTTACCAGCTCACCGCTTTAATAGAAATAATAATAATAATAATAATAATAATAATAATAATAATAATAATAATAATGGAGTTCAAGGCTACTGGATCAAAAGATTTGGTGAATGTCATGCACGAATAGCTGCGCAACGCAACACCTTGTTAAATGCCGACCAAGTAACACCAGAGTGGTTGACATTGGGTAGGACAGTGCTGTGCCTGAAAAACATCGAAAAAGGGAATACGGTAGACAATTACAGGCCGATATCCTGTTTGCCACTTATATGGAAATTATTGACTGGAATACTCGCAGAGTCAATGTACGAACATCTGCCACATGAGCAAGTGTTGCAAGCGGAAGTGCAGATGTACCAAATATCAACTCCTGATAGACAAAACTGTACTTAGAGACTGCAAGGGGAGGAAAAGTAACTTAGCCATCTCATGGATCGAGTATCGTAAGGCGCACGATACGATCCCACATTCTTGGATTATGGAGTGTATGAATCTATTTGGCATTGCATCGAATGCTGTGTGATTGCTTGGAAAAAGTATGGCGAATTGGAGGACGGACCTGACAGCATACGGGAGAAGTTTAGAGACAGTAGAAATTAGGACGGGCATCTTCCAAGGGAACTGCATGTCCCCACTGAGATTTGTACTGTGCTTGATACCACTAACACTGACTCTGAGGAAAGCAAATGCTGGGTATGTAGTCGAAAGCTGCCAACAAAATGTTAAGCATTTGTGATTCATGGATGATCTCAAACTTTATGGTAAAGATGAAGCCCATGTCAGATCCCGCGTTGATACGGTGTATACCTTCATTGCTGATATCAGAATGGAGTTCGGACTGAGGAAGTGTGGTGTGCTAGTCTTGAGGAGAAGCAATATCAAATGTATGGATGGGCCAACGATACCCTTGGGGGAGATTATGAAGCAGATAGAAGAAACGCGCTATAAGTACTTGGGGATTTGGGAAATGGATAAATTGATGGAGAAAGAAATGACAGAAAAATTTAAGGTGGAGTACTTTCGGAGACTAAGACTGATCCTTAAGTCGAAATTCAATAGACGGAATAAGATCGAAGCTATCAATACCCGGGCGGTTTTACTCCTTAGATATGGCGCAGGAGTAATCGCATGGACAGAAGATGAACTAAACAGCTTGGACAAAAAGAAAAGAAAGTTGTTAACTAGATATGGGTCACTCCATCCAAAAAGTGACACAGACAGACAGTATGTACCAAGAAAAAGAGTGGAAAGAGAACTTATTGGATGCGAATACAGCAGTAGAGCAGAAGAAAACAAAATAGCATGGTACGTAAAAAATGCCACAGAACCGCTATTATTAGAAGCAAGAAGGTCAGGCTTGTGTTGGATGAAAGATTGCAAAAATAAAGCACTATAGAAGAAATTGAAAACAAATGAAACTGCAAATAGGTGGGTAAAGAAAAGAATGCATGGTCAATTTCATTGGGACGTTGAAGATAAGACAGACAGAGAAAACAGATGGCTGTGGATGACTAAAATTGATTTAAAACCGGAAACGGAGGCTCTAATCTGTGCTGCTCAAGAGCAAGCACTAAGAATAAACTACATAAAATACAAAATAGACAACGCAGCAGAAAGTGATAATGCAGAATCTGTGAACAAAACGGTGAAACCGTATGGCATATTACCAGCCAATGTAGCCACTAGCCCAGAAGGAATATAAGAGACGCCACGACAATATAGCCAGGCTTGTCCATTGGACACTTTGCAAAAAGTATGGACTTGACAGGGCAAAAAATTGGTACGACCACAAGACTGAAGGCATCGTCGAAAATAGAAATGCAAAGATCCTATTGGATTTAATGATTCAGTGCGACCATGAGATTGTTGTTGTTGGCACTCCGTCGCTTACGACGTCGTGGTTTCCAGTTGATTCGATCAACGGAACAGCCTGCTCGTGAAATTAATGTGCAAGTGGCTGAGCACTCCACAGACACGTGTACCCTTAACGTAGTTCTCGGGGATATTCAGCGTGACACAGTGTGACAAGGCTGACCCTTTGAAATACAGGTACAACAGAAACAGGAAGTAAGAGTGAGAGAAAGTTGTGGTGAAAGAGTACAGCAGGGTTCGCCACCATCCCCTGCCGGAGCCTCGTGGAGCTTTAGGTGTTTTCGCTCAATAAACACTCACAACGCCCGGTCTGGGAATCTAAACCGCGATCCTATGACCACGAGTCCGCTGCCCTAACCACTGGGCCATTGCGCCTCCATGAGATAGAGAATAGGAAACCGGATATAATCTTAATTGAGAAAGAAAACAAATTATGCTAGATCATAGATATAGCATGCCCAGCTGACAACAAGTTATGCAATAAGGAAGAAAGGGAAGTCGAAAGATATGACAGGTTAGATTGAGAAGTTATGCAACTGTGGTCGACGAAAACGATAACAGTAGTAGTAATAATTGTCGGAGCCCTGGGAACAGTGAGCAAAAATCTTGAGAAGTACGTGGAACAAATAGGGGCTGCAATAAAGGTAGAGCACTTGCAGAAAACAGCACTGCTTGGAACTGCTGGAATACTCCGGAAGGTGCTCGAAAAATAAAGAGGTGTTACCTTAGTTCACTTTTCGTGAACAGCAGAAAGTGTAGTACTTCTCCAGCGTTAGAAGCTGTGCAAAGGCAATAATAATAATAATAATAATAATAATAATAATAATAATAATAATAATAATAATAATAATAATAATTGGATGTGAGTTCCTTGCACAAAAAGAATACAGGCGCCACTATGATAAAGTGTTTGTGTATCCTCATTGGCTCTTATGCTGTAAATACCAATATGAAGTAACAGAGAAATGGTATGAGCATGTACCAAGTTAAGCTATGCAGGAGGATAGAAAAGTAACGATATTTTGTGACAATGACCTTCAGACGGGTCGTATAATCTGTCGGCTTTATATTGTCACATTGTATAAAAGAGACAAATACTGTCAGATCATTGCTGTAGCCATACCAGATGGCATGAATTTTGTAAGTAAAGCGGTTGAAAAATAACAAAGTACTCCGAATTGAAAGTAGAAATGGCAAGACTGTATGGAATGCGAGAGGGTAATGTAAAAGTGATACCAGTGGTTGGGCTCAATCCCATTCAAACTTCAAAATTTCTTAAGGTAACTGTAAATCCTATGCAGGATTGATATCTTGCAAAAAGCAGCGTTATTGGGCACAACGCACATCGTAAGGAAAGTATTATCTGTCTGAGGTTCTTGTTGTGACTTGACAGATGACTAAAGACTCCGGTGCATTTTTTAGCTACACTGTGTTACGAAGGAATAATAATAATCTTGTCTTTATTAAGTACTAACGGCTGAAAAAAAAAGCAAAAACAAGAAAGCAAACAAAGTATTGGGGGCTGTGCAGGAAAATAGAATGTGGGTTTATATAAAATAAAACGTGTAAACAGTGAAAATAACAAAACAAATTTTAAGGAAAAGTCCCTAAAAGAAGGGGACTTTCTCTGGCTGCTAGTGCAGACATCGGTAAACCATGGTTATCCCGATCACTGGGGAATGCGACAACTCCACATCATTTTCATTCCGTCCACAGGAACATGCTTAGGGTAGGCCTGTTTTCTCGGACCGATCTTGCAACTACCACCCAACTTTTAACAAAGTTTCTGTGAGGCAGGTCTTCCCTATCTAGCTTCACATTCTTTTTCAAGGAAAACTTGAAACAGTTGATGAAGTCTTCACAAAATATGAAGGTATCTGTCTAGAGCCCTTTCAATTCGGTCATCGCCCAACTTATTTTCTTAAGGACATCAGACAAAGAAATACTTCCTGTCCTTCCCGGCCAAAAGAATGTGGCAGGCGACTTACCGTCATAACAGACCTAGCTGACAGCTGGATCCGTCCTACACGTGACAGTAAGTGTTTGACATAAAACCTCAAGTGATCACTGCCTGGGCACTAGCTAAGAGCGTTCAGAACAGTTTCGTCATCAGAGCAGTGCACATTTCCGCAAGCCCATCTAATCGCACTTCCATACCCGTAGAATTTATCCCGAATCGGCGATGCTCCTCCCCCGCCCCACACACCGGTAGCACTGCCAGGCGAAGGATTTTTGGAAATTATTCACAGGCTCCGGTTCGAAAGTCCTCCGTGACAGACGAGCCACTTGATTCTCGTCGACGCCCCGAGTCTCCCTGAGGTTCCCCGCCTCGGCCAACGCTTGATCCAGGACTGCAGTTTAGTCAAAGAGCGGAGGTTTGGAAAATCCTGTCTGACAAACAGTGACCACACTTGCTTGTCATGAAGGAAGTGCTGGAGATGTCGTAGCTTCATAACATGTTTACGCATTAGCAGACAGAGCATCCCTAACTTTCCATTTAGTGAGTGTTGACAGGAAATGGATCGCCTGATGAGTGGAACCCGTCCCTCTAACAGAAAATGGAGGAGTATGCGATCCAGTTTAGTCAGGATTAAAATAGGGCAAGCACGACTATCAGGCAGTAATACTAAACAGAGGTGATGTAAGCATTCGCCACCTTTGTCCATTCTTTCAGAGTTAGATTTTTCTCGGCCTATTTCTAGGTGAGATTGGCTACCCTGCTGGTCACTTCGATTCAGTTCTTCTCCACCTGGAGTTCCGGAAAGAACCAAACACCAAGTAATTTAACTGCTCCTTCCGTCTAGCGTCTCACGACGTTATTAGACCCCATAGTTCTCCAAATCCAGGAGCTGATCTGTAAATTCATTGACTTTTCTTGGCAACTTTTTGCTCCTCTCACCGCTTCGTAATCTTTTAGAGCACTGTCGATCAGGTCTATGTACCTGGTGTTCGACACTATGACGCTGATCTCGTCAGAATATGCTGACACCAACCTCCCACGTCCTAGTTTGCGTGGGATGCTTCTCAAGCCTTCAGTTTCCGCAGTTACGGCTATCTAGGGTCTGTACATAGATTAGGGACGAGAGGGAACATACTTGACACACCGAGTGTATGATGCTGAATGGTTTCGATAGGTAACCATTCATCCAAACTACCGAACAGATGTCATTCAACATTGTGGCGATCCATCCACGGAAAATGGGACCGTAACCGGCCGCCGTGAGAACAGCTGCGAAGTATTGGTGGTCGACCCTGTCGAAGTTTGATCCAAATTGTCAGGCTTCCACCCATACTAGCTTCTTTGCCTACACTGAATTGGTTGTAGTTGCGGATGGTTCTGCTTGGGATGGCACATGTTTTCGCATCACCAATTAGCTTGTGCTGCGCAAACATCTTTGTTAAAATCTTGATCAAAATGTTGAACTCTACATTGAGATTACGGTCCTAAAATCGTTATGGGCTGAAAAGTTTCTATTTGTTCCCGTCGTTTGGATCCTGCCTCAGAGCTGCCACTGCTTCTCGACTCACAGAACTAGTAATTCTTCTGTTCCGCTGCAAATTGTGGTAAATATTTGCAAAGAGTCCGTGAAACAAGTCTGGCATACAAAAGTAAAGATCATCTTCCACATCATCCAAACAAGGCGATTTGCATACACATACTCACAAATAAACGTAGATAAATTCACACTCCAGCGTGAACACGCGCATATATGTATTTACACATGTACACACAATTATATACACAAAGTCACACACACACACACACACACACACACACACACACACACACACACACACACACACACACACACACACACACACAAACGCAAACATGTACAGTATAACGTTATTTTCTTATCACTTATTACTTTTAAAAGAATTGATTGTTACGAGACTGCTATATGTAGGAGATTTACAAAAAAAGCCATTTAAAAAGTTATAGAGGGATTTGTAAGAGGAAACGAGGAAAAGGAAGTTACAAGCGCAAGTTAGATAAAATAAAACAATACATGCAGAAATATATAGATGAAGGAAATACGAAAAATTAGTCTTGTCAAATTATTTTAAGTTTAAATGAAATTTGAATGTAGTTTGAAATAGAATTGAAATGGTATCAGATAATCTTATATACATTCTGGCTTATTCTTTGCTTTACCTTATTGCCCATTATATTCTAACGGATCCGTTAACCATTCACCCACACATAGAAATAAAAACAATAACTCATTATTTAGTCTGCTTGTTTGAACGGAAAGGTCGGCATGTATTATCTTATTGTATATGTTTTTCTCTGATGAAATCAAGCTCGTATCATATGAATGCACATTTGTAATTTACCTATTGAGCTCTAATTGAAACAACTATAAAAAGTAGAAATTACCTATATTTTAATAATAGATAATTATTATTATCTTAGCTCTCCACTTTCTTTCCTTCACTTAACTGACATTAACTTTATTCTTAATGTATACATATTGATTTAAAGTAATTTCGTTTCTTGACAAAACTATGTATAGAACCAATATTTTCTTGGATGTAACCATCCCTTTGCGAGGTTAACTTATCCTCTAAGCAGAACATTAGTGATGACGACGTTATGCTTCCATTCATCTTCTCGCACGGCCTCAGACTCAACACGATGACCTACCTCAAGTGACTGGAGGAGGTAGTGCTGCCCTGGCTGAAGTGGATGACGCCATGATAGATCGCTGACCAAACCATTCAATTTTTTTTCTCCGTGTTTTTCTCCTTGTTTTCTCCGTATTCTTTCTGTTGAAGAGCGTAGCTCGAAACGTTAAAGACTTTCTGTATTCCCGAGCGTTAAACTAATACATCCTTTTGTTGTTTACACCACCTGTCCTCGTCTGTTGTTGTTTTTTCGTAAATTCTCCCATATATATATATATATATATATATATACTGGATGCGATGGGTAAATTGTGGGCCATTTTACATTTTTAATTTCGCGCATGCACACGTTTTTTCTTGATTTTGTCGACTACACAGTATAGTAGGGTAAGTGTGGTACCGTCTGTGAGAAAGACAGCACCACGACGCAATTCACTATACCAAAAATTTGGAAACAACATGCTGTACTGCTTGGCATTCGAACATCTCATTACGAAAATCTCAGGATATTTGAGTGTCAATCCGAGGCCTATGCATTCTGGGGACATGTACCAAGAGTGATAAAAATGAAACGCCCACTCAACCTGTTGTCTGGAGTAAACACTAGTGATGACGACGTTATGCTTCCATTCATCTTCCAGCACGGCCTCAGACTCAACACGATGACCTACCTCAAGTGACTGGAGGAGGTAGTGCTGCCCTGGATGAAGTGGATGACTGCTGGAAGACCCTATGTCTAGCAACAGGACTCTGCACCATGACACGCAAGCAAGAGAACCCAGTCATGGCTGTCAGACAATTTCTCCGACCACATCACACTCAACATCTAGCCATCTAACTCCCTAGACTGCAACCCGCTTGATTATTATAAGTGGGACACGTTTGAGCGAGAGACCAACAAAACTCCTTGTAAAAACAAAGATGAACTGAAGGCAAGCATTATGGCAGCATTCACCAACATAAAGGAGGCCGTCTAGAAGAGTTTGGGGAGATTCCGAAGTGGACTGGAGCCCATGGTTGAAGCCAATGGCGATTTTATTGAATAAATTTACTTTTTTGTAGTTCAAGATATTTTTATGAAATTTTGGTAAATATATCTGTTAAAATGAGATGTCAGTATTATTGTCCTATTTGCGTAATTTAGACTACAGTTATTTCACTGCACCCTATATATATATTTGATATAAGATCCATAATTAAACAGAAAATGCCTAGTTTATTAAGCAATGTACGATCTCAAAAGATTGATAAAAATAACCCAGCATATTAATACGTTTCCCATTGGTGTTTTAGGATTTGAATATATTTCACATATAAATACAAATTCCTATTAGGCATTGAGATAGAGTTTTGATTAGAATTTTTATTCTAAAGAGACATATATATTACAAATTCAATGTTAAATAATTTCTCGAAATGCGGGATTGAAACATTAGATCAAATTTGGGTGAATAAATAACTGTTTTATCAGGTAGGTGCAAATTTAATTTCCATTATCCACTATAAAATAAACGTTTATTATTTGAATTGATAACCATTCGAACCTACATGTTTTTGCCGATAAGAAGCACTTCTAAATATTCCGACAATATATTTCACAAAACTTGATTGACGTCAACATATTGCAACGCAAAATGAAATAAATTCAGAAAATATATGGAAAATATAAATATTTCAAATTGAAGTTTTGGGGTCAGTAGTCGGTTGATTTCAAACAGGGATTGAAATCAGGTGTCAGAATTCAGAATTCAGTATCTAGCCCCTTATCCTTTTGGTGTATAGCATTTTCCTGGCTAGAAAATTCACTAAATACCCACACAAAAGAAATTATAGGATATGGATTAATAAATGCCAGTCAAATATATGATAAAACTGTAATTCTTGAGTAGAAAGTGCATTTACGAATGACATATTTCCTATAGTTGCACCAAACAAAATATTATAGTGAAAATATCTAGATTTTTATAAAATCTAAAATTAGAAATATCTAAGTTGACTACAAATAAACAACTTGCGATATTACGTTGATGCTGATAATTTTTCTGAAAAAAAAAAATTAAAAAAAACACCAGCGACTTCACAAAATGAAAACATGAAAACATGTAATATATTTTGAGAAAATCTTTGATTTATTTATATGTTGTCTTTTGTCCGCTAATTGGCATTAAGAAGTATAAATATGGAAGTTTAGTGTCAAGCATTGACCTTTCGTATCAATATGTATGCAAAATACACACATATATCATTATACAAATATGGGCACAGTTGTGCGTATATAAATAAATAAAAATAAATGCACACACATATGTATGTGTATATATATATATATATATATATATATATATATATATATATATATATATATATCGGAAACATAACCGCGACTTCTGCAACCAAAACTGCCTCTAAACCTTTCTCTCAGCTAGCGACTGTAGCTGCTTTCGCCATTGAAATTTATGTAGAATTAACAACTCATTAATTATTTGTAGCAACACTGAAAACTACATTTCGGCAAGTCTATTAGAAAACATAAGCTTCGTGCATCAGATCAGAGTCGCTGCTATGGCAAGAGGAGAATCAAACTATGGTATTGTGTTGCACGAAAATATTTTCAGTCTGCTTGCAGTCGTTATCAAAGTTGACATAAAGCTAACCACAAATACTAATGTTGGTTACCCAGTAGCATAACTTTTAAGCAAATCCTTAAAAACTGAAACCTGTTTGAAATTTCCTTAAAACATCGTGAATAAATATAGTTACCTTTATGTGTTCTTAGAATAATGATGTCAAAAATAACAAAATTTCCAAATTTCCCATAACATATGAAAAGCCCAAATATGCACCGCACAGAACAACCGGGTTTCCACAACATTTATGTAACTTTTATTTAACTGCGCAGTCGCGCAATACTATTCTGCAATGCAGTTCGGTTGCAGACGAAAATAATATGACAGAATATATTTGTAATTCATAAATTGCACAATGCGAAACTTGACATCTCATTATTCATAGGAAATTCTGATAGTTTCAACGGATTTTTTGCCTTTCATATTTGACATGCTAATTCAGAAATATTCATAAAATGACTAATTTTAGCCTAATACACTGAGTGGTTGATATAAAATCGAAGCTAAGTCTATAACTATCGAGATATAATAATGCGATGTTATTAAAACTGCCAAAACACTAAAAACAAAATCAGAATCTGAATAATAACTTATGAAACTGTTTTGAAGGAAATTATAGATTCAAGATGGAACTCACCATATCTCTTTTCACGTGAAATTGCCAAAAAATATGAATATGGGAAAAACATAAAAAAGAACAAAGAAAAAATCACACTCATTCATCAGTATATAATTTGAAAATATTTTAGTCTTTGATGTACAAGGATATTCAAAGAAATAATTTTATACAATAGTATTTATTCCAATGAAAGAAATAGAAAATAGAAAATTAAAAAAAAAACTATGATAGAAGCAAGCTCTTCCCCTTCCATGTCATAATCTTTATTACAATGGGGGAAGGGCTGCAAACATGTGTTCTGCAGACGATATATGATCGTCCAGAGGCTATCCTTTTGTTTGCATGCAACATTGAAAGTAACCAAGAACAGAATCTGTACCACATTTCATATGCAAGAGCGTAAGACATGAAATTATAGTTTCTTACATGTTCGTAGATCATCCCTATTATAATAGTCAATGTTTTCCTGAAAATACTGAGCACTGTGGCAAATTATAGTAACTACAATCAGTAGAGACACACTTAATCCCCTCATCAGTTTAATCATTAATATTTACTTCTCAATTTTTCACCTTAAAAATGAGTTATACCATTAATAAAAAAAAACCGTTATAACAATTTATATCAACATTACATAATAAATAAACTGCTCCTGAGGAGTTTTCAAAACGTATTAAGATCATTTTTATAAGTCTTTATAAAATGTTTTACTTTAATAACGAAATTGTTTTCTAAAAGAGAAGATTCTGATATCAACGTTCGTGGTAAATGATAGAGTACAATTGTCAATATGTCTGCATATTGTTTTAATAAAAAAGACAGTATAATGTTAGAAGGCATAATGAAAGGACTCAAAGAACATATAAACTTATGAAATGAAAACATATGAGAGGAAGACTTCGAAAAAATTATAAGTAGATACTGTTGAAATAACGAAATTTTGTTCGGGTTCGTATAAAAACTGGCCCTACGTCCGTTACGATGGCAATTGTTCCAGTTGGTCCGATCAGTGGAACAACCTGCTCGTAAAAATTAATGTGCAACTGGTTGAACACTCTAACAGGCGTG
>NC_142938.1:27067750-27095250 GCF_046866305.1 Octopus bimaculoides | reverse complement strand
CTCCTGATGTGTTCTGTTCAATCAAACCGATGATCAAAATTATTTCAGATGAGACCATCGTGTCTATATTTTCGAAAAGTGGGACGCATTTTCAAATTTAGCTGATACTTGTAGAAGAAATATGACAAATGCCTAGAGTCTACCTCATTGTTGTAGAATTATTATTACAGTGTTGGGCAACTTCATGGAACTTAACACATTGTGTTTATATGTCTTTTCCACTGTCGAGTGAATGAAATAATTAATAACGAAGTATAGAGATTAATATAATCCCCAGTAACATCGCCCTTGTACATTACAAATGTGGCAATCTTATAGATTGGTATTATATTACTCAGAAAGAAATCTTTTGGAATCATGCTGAGATTGTATTTGGGTTTTATTGTACGGAAATATTGCTGTGTTGTAATTCATATTGTGTCATGGTTATTGAATTAGAAGATATTGAACAAGCCTCAATACCATTTCTGAAATGGATTCAACTCCGCAGGAGACATTTATATGCAGAATTGTAAGCTAACATGTATTTCTAAGTACATATTTGAATTCAGGTATACACTGCCGCTGATAAATCAATATATATATATATATATATATATATATATATATATATATATATATATATATATATATATGACGTGGTCATGGGAGTTACGGCCGTATATGCATTGGCACATTATCTCCTACATTATCGCTTGAACAATAGACGGGAGAGAGTGCCAAATTTTATTTAGTGTATAATGTGATGATGTGAACTTTAGTTACTTTAATGTTCAAAATGATCGAACGGATGTGTAATGATGCTTTAGTTAATGCATCTGTAACTACTTCGTAGTTACAAGTGCAACAGCCAAAGCTTACAAACTTAGTCACTTAAAGAGTAGTTATATTTTAGTCACTGGCAATTACATTTAGTATAATTACTTCTTCCTTGTTGCAGACTTAGTGGAACGGCAAATCTAATTATTGGTTGTTGTAAGATTATTAACACAGTAATTAATACAGTCAGCTTTTATAACCTATAAATTTATATATTCAGACAACAAGTAGCATATTCCATTCTTGCAAAGCACGCTAATGCTGCGTTAATCTCGCAAGTAATTATTAGATTAGCTGTTTCACTAATTCTACAATAAACTAATTATACTAAATGTAATTGCTAACTACTTAAAGATAACTACTGTTTAAATAACTAACATTGTCAACATTGACTGGTGTGTTTCTAAATACGAAACAGTTGCAACTGCATTAACTAAAGTATTGTTAAGTCTCTAACATTGTGACGCCGCATCATTTGTTGAGTAAATAGTTCATTATGAAATGTCTTTTACATTAGCCTGCTTTGTTCGAACGAACCGACTGAAAATTATAATCTCATGAAAATATGATTTATTAGTATAGAATTTTATATAAAAATCATTCGAATTTTAACTAAAGCCGACTATTTATGTTCTGACGTAAAATAATAGGTTTGCAGAAAGTGTAAAGGAAAATTTAATATTCCGTTCAGAGTTTTTCTTTCGGAGTTAAAAATGGGATGTCTTGTCATTCTATTTGAAATTTTCTCATATATTTGATAACATATAATAAAATGTCTATGCTAGCTGCAACTCGGTTTCCAATAGGTCCCTTTTGAAAATTGACGCTTTTTGTTTATGCAAAACACAAATAACGACTTCGATGTTACAAACTCTGAATTTTGATGATTTGTGAAAATGTAAGAACTGAAGTCATGTGTGGGTTGATAATGGGCAAATATTTTCTACCGTAGACCCCAGTAAACCGATAATCTAACAGAGAAACAGTGTTGATGTCCATCAGATATAATGTATCCATGCATGGAAAAGGGACAGGCCTGTTACATGTAAACGCAAAGTTGATTGTTGTAAATGAGAATTATGTTAACGTTAGGGGTAACCGTGGAATACTCAGCCAGTTGTACTGTATTCCAGTGAGTTGGTAATTCAATTATCAGAGTTAAAATACTCAGCTTCAAAATGAAAGAGGCATACATATATTGAAAGGCTCTCGCATATGTTTGCACTATACATTAAGATAAATATGACTTTCTCACAAATATTCATAGATTCATGTATGCATATATATATGCCTGCCTAGAAATATCACTTATCACTTAATATTTCGAACGTAATACTATTAAAAGAAGTTTGTATCTTTCTGTTAATTTTCTTTTTCATTAAAGGGGTGTTATTTAGACACTTATCAGGCTAGCGTGACTATGGCAAGTTAGATCGGCCAGCATCACTCTCTAAATTTTCCTCTGCGGTATCCAAAGACGCATTAAATTTGATTTTAATACTGAGCAAACTTTGAAGAAATTTATTCCACTCCCATATTTGGGGGAAATTTTTAATAAATCATTCGAACCCTATATTTAAATATACTAACATAAACAGTTACCACCTTTTCTTTACCATTGTGTTACATAGCCCTTCTCAATATTTACTCATGGTAGGTATTTAGACATATTGTAATTTATGTAGACCATAAATTCTGGCTATATATATATATATATATATATATATATATATATATATATATATATATTCTGATTTCAAATTCTATCGTGAACATCTTCCCTTCAGCATTTTGGGGACAATAAAATAAATACCAATTAATTACTGAGGTTGGTGATGTCGACTAGACTCCAAGAATCGCTGACTTTGTACCCAATGTAGTAAGCAACACACGCCCAGTATAAACAATGACAACACTAATCGTTCTTTTATATTCCATCGAACGGAAAAAGAAACCTGTCTCTATGACCGCTGATACGGTTGATGTGCTTGGTAAAAATAACTGTGAAAGATACCTCGAATCCTACCATGCCATCTTCAAGAGGAAGGATACATTTCTCTGCTCTGAATTTAAATCCTGGTGAGTCTTTACTTTTCCTTCTTTCGGGTGCTATACATTAGTACCAAATGAGGATACAAGATTAAGGCAATCGTTGGAGAGTGGAAGCAGATATGAGGGTTACCCAAAAGAAAGCGGAATTTTGCGATGTTATTTTATTAATTTAATTTTACATTTTTACACTTTTATCGCCTTCAAATTATTCTCCATTTGAAGCAATGCGTCAGTCCAGACACATTTTTCACTGTTCACGAATCAGTGATGAAACTCTTGCGAAATGATGCCATTTAATGCCTCCATGGTTTTTTTATTCACCTCTTCCACATTTCAAAATTCTGTAGCAGCAGCTTTCATCACCAGTGATGATCTTCGAAAAAAGATCCGGATCAACTTCCAACTGTTCTTTCAGTTCACGACATGCATTCAGTTGTGAGTCAGGGAGACACAAATTGTGCTGCAAATTTTTTCATTCGCGATTCCTCCCTCAAAATGCGTTTGCAGGAGCTTCAGGACAAACCAGTCATATCAACAAGTTTCTCAATTGCTCGGTGACGATACTCCAGGATCAGCTCATCAATTTTCTTGATGTTTTCTATCGTTCGGGAGGTCGACAGTCGCCCTGAACGAGGTCGTAAGCTGTTTGAATCACGACAGCTGTTTCGGCCGCCATTTTTAAGGACAGAAAACTGAATTTCACGGAAGTACGCTGTTACTTCGCTTCAGCCATCGCAAAAATCGACGAACAGGGGAGAGGTACTACAAAGCAAAGAAGCACCCACCACCTGCCGGTCGGCAGACTGGTGTCTAGGTGTCACATGAAGTGGCTAGTAGCAGCGGAAACCCGAATTACAACATGCTTGACCTCGAGAGAACGTTTCCAGTTAATTTTGGGTACACACTCGTACATATAGTATTTGATCCGTTCGGAGTTGAAATCCGATCATGGTCTACATAATTGGCGGACTTGATCACTCTTCCGTTTTAATCTTACCACCTGGTACATCGGATATCGTTAGTAGATCTCACCCTCTTGCAAGCATTCTGCCCATATTTCCAGTTTAAATATAACTACTTCACTTCCTCGTACCTGTCGCTGAAGCCCTGTGAAGGATCAGAAATGCCACCAAGACAAGAAAATCTATATTTATGGCTTTGTCCGCACCGGCATAAAGAAGAAAAGAAAACCAGAAACAGAACAAACCTAAACGCTATAAAATTGGTTATTATATGAAGATTTGATAAGAAAAGTATCAGAAAATATCAGTATAAACAAACATTCAGTAAATTCAGAGCAAGGAGAGGTCGCAACTTGTCATGTGGAACTGATGGTTTAGTGGATGGAATATAGCTTCTGATATTTATAAAGATTTTATATTAACAGAGTTGATGACTTGAGGCTGCCTACCATGCATGTATGTAAGTATGTATCTATATGTATGCATGTATGTATGTGCGCACGTATATATATATGTATCTGTGTAAATGTGTTTGTATGTGTATGTACATAAGTTGATACTTGCAAATTTACATATATACTTATATACGTATGCATCTGACTATACTTAAATCTGTAGCTATCGATCTATCAATATGTATACACACACACATACACACACACACATACACACACACACATATACACAAACATATACACACATATATACACACACGTACGCACATATATATACACACCTTTTATCTATGTTTGATTCACTCATTAAATTGCGGCCATATTGGGAAGCCCTCTTGAATATTTTTTCGATTCGACCACAATGCTTAATTTCTTGAAGCCAGGTACTCACTCTGCCGTTTCTTTTGCAGAACTACTACGTTGCAGGAACGTAAACACACCAACACCGGCTGTGAAGCGGAATATACACATATATATGTATGTATGTATCTATGTATGTATGTATGTATATATGTATAAATGTATGTATGTATGTATGTATGTATGTATGTATGTATGTATATATATATATATATATATATATATATATATATATATATATATATATATATATATATATATATGTATATATATGTATATATACAAACACAAGGGGTGTATGAAAAGTCTTGAGCCACAAAAAAGTGAAGCATGGTACAAGACTTCAAGGGTCAAAGTATTTCAGGGAGCCCTGATAATATTAATATATATATATATATATATATATATATATATATATATATATATATATATATATATATATGCATACATACATACATACATACATACATAAATATATATATATATATATATATATAAATATATATATATATACACACACACACACACACACACACACACACACACACACACACACACACACACACACACATATATATATATATATATATATATATATATATGTATGTATGTATGTATGTATGTATGTAAAAAATATGAGTTTATAACTTGCCATGTGGAACTGATGGCTCATGGTGTCTGGTTTATGAAGATTTGTACTTTGAGAGAAAACTGTTATTTAATGATTTGAGCATGTGTATGCATACCATACAGGCGTATGTACAATGCATATAGCGATATACAGTATATGTGTACATAGGCATGTACACAGAGTTTCAGAGCGTGACCGCCATATCCATTCACATCTTCTATTTGCTTGCTTAGCAGTATATTTTTAAAACTTTCTTGACAAGTATCTTCCGGTGAGTGACTTAAAACTCAGAAAATGAAATAAATAATTTCAGTCATTAACAATCGCAAAATGATAAGAAACATAGATACAAGTAAAATGTATATTAAGGTAAAAAAAAAAAAACAAACAAGCAAACAAACCAAAAAATCAACAGCAATAAGAATAATCAACGAGATTGCTGCAATTATTCACTGAAATGTTTGCATGAAAGTCAATGTTGACAGCGCAAAAAATGCAGTAACTACTTTGCATCATACATATAACAGCTATAGTAGACAATAAATTGAAAATGTTGCGGAAGTTTCTTAGACAAACAGAAAGCAGGATAGAACACAACATTTCAGTGATTATAGCAGTCGATAACAAGAAGAAAATTATGATTCGTAATCGATGTGGCATAAGAATGAAAAGAAAGTAGAATGAAAGAGTACAGTGGCATACATACTTCAAACTTGAAAACAATACTGTAGCATAGAAATTAACTAGGCCGATGATACTGTCGATTATTATTGCGACTTGGGGAACCGTGATAAAAATATATAAACGTTGAAAGCTTTGCCTTTAAGCTAAAAATATGTTTACTAGGTTCAGCAGGAAAACCCTCAACATGAAGTTAGAAAATTTATGATGAGCAGAAAAAATGATTTTTATGCAAAATATTCATTATGCGTTGTGTTTCTATAGGAGGCAATCATAATTACACAGAGCAGTACAACAATTTGTCGACTTGTGGAAAAGTACTTTCTTCTATACTGCAAGAAACCTAAAAAAAACATTCCCGAGATTTGAAGGACCTTGATGTCAACATCCCCGTTAACTAACATGGCTCAATAATAATAATAATAATAATAATAATAATAATAATAATAATAATAATAAATGAATAAATAAATAAATAAATAAAACCAAACCCCATAACAAAACATATTGATACAATGCAATATTCCCCCCACCAAAAAGAAAATGCAGCATACACAACCCTACCAGTACAGACGTACAACAAATAGAAAGTTACTTGAAACTATCAGGTGTCGAAAATAATTGTGGTAATGACGTTGGTAATGACCTCCGTTTATGAGAGACAGGAGTTTCCGAAGAAACTCTGATTGTAACAGCAAAAATAACCGAAAGCCTCTCGCTCAACAGTGGTTCAGTAAAGATGCAGACTGACCACAGCTGTTATCCTAATAGAGCATCACCATATAATAGAGTAAGGAGAAGGAATTGGACCAGCGAAGAAACCAGAATAGTAACGCAGTGTTACTTAGAAAATGAAACTAAAAGAAGGGGCTATAGAAAACGGATGTTAAAACGTTGTTTAGAAAAGGGTATGTTTAAAGTGACTAAGCAGAGATAAATAGATCAAGAAAGTGGACGACAGAATTGGGAGTAGAAGAGATCACATGAGAACTGAAAAAGAAGAGCCAGACAGTAGGGAAGACAAACAGCCACATAAGAGATACTGCTCAAACCAAAAAAGAACCTAGAGGAAAGAATTATAATAGCGCTATCAATAAGGAAGGGACAGCTGGCGCTAGCAGATTAAGTGATTTAAGTGAGCAAGATCAGAAGATTTTAGATGAGTTGTAGGAAGTAATGAGTAAATAAGTAAGACAAAGATTACCAGCATTAAAAGGTAGCAAGAGAAGGAAGCTGCTATAAGTTATTAGGAAAGTAGATTCTGTTATGAGTAGGATAGATACTAAAAATATATTAAGCTATTCAAGAGGGGGTAGTAGTCACTAGAAGATTAGATATCTTTCATGGAAAGATTTAAAAGAGCAAATGTGGAAAAGGAGACTACAAAATAAATTGAAAACGTTAGCACAAGATCTGAGTAGAATAAGTACCTGGAAACTGAACGCGTTTGGAAACACAAGATGCAAATTTTAACCTGAGAAAGGTTTTGGGACAGTAACAGAAGAGTTGAAACAGCGCATCATGGCGGTTGCAGGCAAGTTCTTCAGATGTAAGAAGACAATAGATCAATATCAACTGAATATATTATTTGAGATATATCAGAGGAGATTTTATGACCAAATAAATAGAGGAAAACGAAGTACTGAAGGTAAGGAACCTAATGCAGATGGAGATAGAAAGTTCTGGAGTAATATTTGGGATAAGTATGGTTAAAGAAAGTGAAAGAAGAAGCAGTGAGGGAGAAGCAGCCAGACCTAAGACTAACTAGTGCATTAGGGAGTAATGTGTTAGGAAAAATGCCGAATTGGAAGGAAGAGTTCAAGACTAGATTCAGTTCAAAGGTACTGGCTGAATAAATGTAGTAGTTTACATGGGAGGCTGAGGGAACAACTTCTAGATTGCCATAATGGAAGGATAACACCAGATTAGATGACTAGAGGCAGGATAACACTCCTTATGAATGGATGATACAGCTAGTAACTATAGACCAATCACTTGATTACCATTAGTGTGGGACCTGTTAAACAAGAAAGCTTTCAGAGAGCATTTACGAGCACCTTGACCACCAGAATGTACTGCTAGAAGAACAGAAAGGTTGCAGGAAGAAGGCTAGAGAAACGCATAATCTATTGGGGAGAGTAATCCAGTAGGAGTTATGTAGAAAGGTAGGATTGAATATACTGATAAGTTCCATGAGATCCGAACTCCATCACCCGGAGACTCCACGGCAAGGCCATGTGCGTATAACAACGGGAAATGTAATTGCACAGGTATCAAAACTGCCAAACTAGAACGCGGCAGGACCAGACGGAATTCAAGGCTACTGACTCAAGTGGTTTGGGTAAACTCACTAGCGAATTCCGTTGCAATTAGAGTTTGCATACAGTGTGGCGCTGTTCCGGAGTGGATTGTAGAGAGAACGACAGCATTGTTGATTGAATATCGGTCAATGGGTAATGAGGTTAGCAATTATCGATCTGTTGCTTGACTCAACCTCTTATGGATAGTGATAGCAAGTATCCCTGTATGGACAATATATACGTTCCTTGCGGAAAACAATATACTTCCATTAGAACAAAAGGGGTGCCGAAAAGGATCCAAGGCTACAAAGGGCCACCTGTGATAGACAAGGTTGTAATGAAGAACTGCAAACGTACCAAAGAAAGAAAAAAAAAATCGTGCATGGCCTGGATAGACTTTAAAAAGGTTTACGACATGTTGCATACGTGGATTTTGGAAACACTCGATATGTGTTAAATAGCTGAGAACTTGTGTACACTGATTAAGAACAGCGTGCCTAGTTGGAAGACACGTCTTTCCTGTAACAACCAGCACTTAGCCGAGGTATCAATCAAAAGCGATATCTTCCAAGGAGAATGTTGTTCCCCTCTGTTATTTGTTATATCCTTGATCGCACTCTCTGTAGTCCTACGCAAAGTTAACACGCACTGTGAGCTGAAAAAGAATAGACCTCGTCTCAACCACCTTCTTCTCATGGATGATTTAAAACTGTTCGCGAAAACAGAGACTGAAATAGAGAGGTTGGTTGAGACTGTAAATGTGCAGCAAGGCATTGGGGATGGAGTTCAATAGATCAAAGTGTGCGGTGCTTACTTTGAGCCGTGTGAAATAAGTAAATTGTAGGGGCATATAATTGCCAAACGAAGAGTGAATGGAAGAGCTGGTTGATGATGGGTACAAGTACCTTGGGATCCTGGAGCTGGACAATATCTTGCATAAAGAAATGAAAGACAAGGTCATCACTGCATATTTCAAGCGCCTTAAACTTCCCTTGAAATCAAAACACAACTCAAGGAACCTTGTGACTACCATCAGCATAAGGGCAGTTGCGCACAAGCGGAGTTTAACAAACTCGATTCTACTACCTCAAAGACAATGACAATGTATGGTGCCCTCCACCCTAAGGTAAATGTACACAGGCTCTATATGAAGAGGGTAAAGGTGGACGTGGGCTGATTAGCGTACGAGAGGGCATCAACAGTGAAAGAAGAAATATGGCTGAATATTTGGTGAACAGCAAACAAGATCTGCCACAGTATGCTGCTAATGTAGAAGGATTTAACAAAAATGGACTTGAGAGTGTTCATGAATTCCGATCAAAAAGAGTCAACGAGGGAGAAGAAACTTACTCCGCATGGAATTACATGGTCAGTTCCACCGAGAAACCAACAAATTAAAAGACCAGGAAGTATCGTCGAGGTGACCTAAAAAAAGAATACTGAAAGCCTAATCATTGCTGCCCAGGACCAGGCATTGAATATTAACTCAGAGAAACAGAATGTATACCACAAGTGCAAGGGACCTCTGCAGAATGTGTGAAAAAAGGGTCGAAAACGTGATTCACATTGTTAGTGCTTGCGAAAATCTTCCACAAAAAGAATGCATGCGCAGACACCACAAGGTAGCCGAAAACCTCCACTGGCTACTATGTTGTAATTATGGATATGAGGTTACGGGTGCTTGGTACCAAGATACACCGGAAAAGGTAATGGACAAAAAGGGGAAGGCAAAACTCTTCTGGGACCTTGACTTCCAGACAGACAAGATATTAGAACACCGAAGGCCGGATATAGTAATCTTTACGTGGGACAAACAAGAGTGCCTAATAATTGAGGTGGCAGTGCTAGGAGATCAACATATCATCATGAAAGAAAGAGAAAAGATTGATAAATATGGAGACCTGAGAATCGAGATTGCTAAAATGTGGCAGCTACGAGAGTCAAACATAAAGGTTATCCCTATTGTCATCGGCGTATTGGGTTCAATAACACACAATGTGAAAAGCACATCTGAAAACTTTACAAATACCCTACAATCTAAGTGTATTGCAAAGGTCGGCATTACTTGGAACTGCCGTATATTGCGTAAAGCACTGTCTGTCTGAGGTCGTTGTTGTGACTTGACAAAAGGTACAAACCCCTGGTAGACACAATATCTTCAATCAAGGGATGGGCTACTCGACCTGAATAAAATTCTAACTGGGCCCCACCTGCGAGGTCATGCGCTGTTTATCTTGATATGAGATCACCATGTCGCGCACATATGGTTGTGATGCATGTGCCTGGTGTATCCTTATCAGACGGGTAATCATGATGGGTATAATGGGCTTCGAATATTTTACCCTCGTGTCACTTTGATGGCATGCACTGCGCTCTCACTCAATAATAATAATAACAACAACAACAACAACAACAACAACAACAACAATAATAATAATAATAATAATAATAATAATAATAATGATGATGATGATGATGATTTCTTTTATTTTCTTACCTAGTGAAGGACGAGAATGAGACTACAAAGCCAGAGGTAAAATGTTGGGGTTTACATATGATGAAATGATAAAAAAAAAAGAATATAGGACATCTACCGATCCCATTGGCCGCTTGGTAGAGCGCTTTGAATGTCTGACGATACTTTAGGTATCAGGTGCCCACTCTTGGTCTTGTATTTCCTTTACGCTGGACTGTAGCTCACAGACTAAGAGATGAGTTACGGAATGACGTGCCTCAAAAACGGAGACCACACCCGCTTAAGTTCTGAGTTCAAATTCCGCCGAGGTCGACTTTGCCTTTCATCCTTTCGGGGTCGATTAAGTAAGTACCAGTTACGCCCTGGAGTCGATGTAATCGACTTAATGCCTTTGTCTGTCCTTGTTTATCCCCCACTACATTTAGCTCCCTGCGGGCAATAAAGATATTTTCAAGAGCTAAGGCGGCGAGCTGGTAGAATTGTTAGCACGCCGGAAGAAATACTTGGCAGTATTTCGACTGCCGTTACGGTCTGAGTTCAAATTCCGCCGAAGTCCACTTTGCCTTTTATCCTTTCAGGGTCGATTAAATAAGTTGCAGTTACGCACTGAAGTTGATGTAACCGACTTAATGCCTTTTGTCTGTTCTTGTTTGTCCCCTCTATGTTTAACCGCCTGTGGGCAATGAAAAAATAATTATGAAAGTCTTTATTAGATTAAAAATAACATTATCGTAACATGAAAAGAAAACAAAACAAATAGCAGCTTATACACGGGAAAATACGGTAATTGTAGTGGCAGTGACAAGTTCACTCGCTGGCTGCTAGTTGATAGTATATAAAGGATAGAAAGTGTAAGGACTGCACGGTGCTGACTAGAAAGGAAGGAAAGATAAAGGTGAATAGAACAGAGTGGTGACATTTAGTAGAGATGACCCGGAAGCTGTTCCCCTTTGATTACTATCGCAAACAGCAGTAGCTTTCTTGGTCCAAATACACGCCGTTGATTGCTTGCAATTACCCAAATACTACAACTTTAACATGAAATAATTTCTACAATAGGAAATTTTGTCAAAAACGTTCAGAGCAAACCGTTTTCTACGTGAGAAACGAGGACTTAGTGTTTCATCAAACTCTCACAGACGGGTAATGCAGTCGGTGAAAGTTCCACCTTCGGGTTCTATTGGTGATTAGTGGCGAGCAAGTGTTTCGATGACTTAGGTGACGCTGTGGACATCGAGAAATTAGTTAGCTGGTGTTTTCCGGAGGACGTTCGGACGTGGGGCCTGGTGGCTATGGATAAGTTCCAGAAATCCCTGACCTGGTAGTGATACCTGGGGCTCTGTCAGTTCATGATAATCTCAACAGGTACGAAAGTGTTGCCAGACGGTCCTGTCCAAAATGTATACAGAGCGACAAAACCGTTCGGCATGTACTCCTGCAGTTTCCAGTCTAGGACCGATTCAGCTATTGACGAACTTCTTCCTGACGATCGCCAACCTTCTTTGGCACAAAAAGGCAGGGACTTTTTCTGTTTGGTGGTTATGGCGAAATAGGTGATGTGGTGAACGTGATTGAAAGGGCTGAAGACAGGCACTTTCCTCCTCGACCAAGCCCTCATCAACGTTTTTAGATTTCACATGAAAAGGAACGTGAGTGGGGAATGGGAAGTGCTGTCACCAAGTAAATTTATTAAAAGGTGGGTGAATGTGGTGAGGACGGCCCGAGTAAGTGGATCCACTTAGTGTGCACCTGTAGGCTGGAATTTACAGAAGCAAGAGGAGCAGTTACCATGGTGTACTTGGAGAGCTGAGATCTGTGGGACGTTTTATTTACGCATATATAGCGCTCCTACCTATTAGGGGATTTCATTGTTTAAATTTCATTGTTATTATTTTGATTTTCCTGTTTCAATGTGCTGTATGCAAATCTCACTGCCCTATGTTTTATAGCACACTTTTGCTTTAGTGTGTGGGCCAAATAAAAAAAATAATGACAATTATTATTTTTGTTGCTGTTGCTGCTGCGGTTGTAGTTATTAAGATTGACTTACGTTTAGCACTCTCCATTTGTTACCTACTTCTGAAGAAATTTCAGGGCATGGTAAGGTGAGAGACTATTTTAGATCATTTATTATTAACGTATTTATGTCAGTTTAGGTAAGAAAATTCTGGAAAGTATCTCAAAAATAGCAGCTACGCTTTCATTATGTTCTGAATAACTGAAAGAAACTTTGCCGCATAACTTCGTTTGGGGAAAGTTACTGATTTTCGCTGAAATTTTCAAGAAAGAGAAAATAATAATCTTTAACAGAATACACAAAGAGGATTACCTTTCCTTACGTAAACAATATATAATCTAGAAACAGTGGAAATTATTTCTGTTTGAAACTTTCCTGCCAAGATGTTCGCCTGATAATGTAATTGATAGAAAACCAAGTTGCACCGTAAAGTTTCGTGCGACACATTATCCATTTATCAGTTTTATAGATTTACTAATATCTCACGAAAGAAAATAGAGATGGTTGGCTTCCGTCAAATCAGATTTAGACTGGATGCGAGATTATTGATCTGTCTCTCTTTAAAATTTCCATTCGGAATCGCTCATTCATGATATTGTTATTTAACGGAACTCAATAAAGAAATTTGGCCCGTATTATTCTTATATTTTATACACAAGAAATATTGCTTTAAGTCACGTTTCTGAATGGTTCTGCATGCTTTCATTGACTGTTTCTCTTTTACTTCTTTCATTCATTGGACTGCGGCCATTCTGGGGCATCGCATCACCATCGATAATTTTAGCCGAAGTAATTAAGCCCAGTACTTATTTTTTTAAGCTTTATGCTTATACTATCTTTCTATTTTGCTAAGTTACGGGGATGTAAACACATCAACACTGGTTGTCAACCAATGGTGGAAGGCTAACACGCACATATCTATCTATCTATCTATCTATCTATCTATCTATCTACCTTTCTCTGTCTTTCTCTTTCTCTTTCTCTCTCTCAATCTTCTTTATATATATATATATATATATATATATATATATATATATATACGACAGCCTTCTTTCAGTTTCCTTATACCAAATTCACTCACAAAGCTTTGGTCTGCCTGAGGCCATAGTAGAAGACAATTGTCCAAGATGTCAGGCAGTGGAACTGAACTCGGAACCAGGTGATTTGGAAGCAAGTTTCTTACCATACAGCGACGCCTGCTATTTGTTGATAATTTCTAAATTTAGAATATTACTGGTTTTATCACCGAATTCGGATATTGAGTGCAGTGTGCCATCGGAAATTTCTATGTTATTCTCTGTGCAGTACTTTTAATCTGGTTCTTGTATGATTCTCGTACATTTTCCTTTAACGAGGAGGTATTTCATGATTTAGTTGCTATTTCTTGCAGGTAGGGTAATACTGTATAGACTCTTTTGATAGATTGTCCTGCTTTTATCCATGAGTGTATGGCTGTCATATGAAGCACTGCACTTGCAGAATCATTTGAAATACTTAGTTAGGAACTTTGCTCTTTAAACTGTGTTCAAATGAAATCCTCGTCATATTTGAATTCCATAATTACGAATCGATAAAATAAATTTAGACACTCCACTAAGAAGATTAATTCATGTACTGCAATCAATAAGATAAATTTATGCACTCCACCCAAGAAGATGAAGTTATGCAAGAACATATGCATATCTTAGAAATTTATGCTTTCTTTGTTACAAAAACAAAATACTCCCAACATCTTGTATCATTGAGATGGTTATATCAAAACCTTTAGAACATGACAGTCGTCGTAAAGCTGAATATAAAACGGCTTTCTTAGTATTTCTACAGGATGGATTACATAGAATATTATAAAATAAAAGCTGCTTGTAAGTTTTATGACACTGCCTTTGCTGACACCAGAGGGCAATTCTCAAACGTGAAACATATTGGAATCTATGTACAGAATACCGAAGGAAAACGTGACTTACTTAAAGGAATACAAAGCGATGATACTGTGATATATTATCCTATATATAACATATTCAACATTCGAAGGTCCTTGTTGCATAACTTGGCCAATTGACTTCAGTGCAATACATTAACGCTGTTGTTGTTGCTGTTATTGTTATAATTCTTATTCATAACCAGTTCAACTTCGATCAACGCAATCAAAAGAAATTTCTTCCTCAGCCATCTCAGAGGTTTCGATATCCGGCAACACAGGATCACAGTATCGAAGACTCCAATTTTAAGAGAAAACAGCGCAGCTTAAAAGATAATTGTTTGCTATTTTTAGCTACTTAAATATCCATGATTAGTTTCCCTTAGTTGTTTATATGCGACTTTAAGACGTTTTAGTGTTTTCTTGCAGTTCCTTATAAAAAAAAAAAAACTCGCCGCTTTATATTAAATATTCTATAGAAAATAAACTGAGCCACCACACCACTATATTATATCGGTTTTCCTTTTCACTTGATTCAGTTACCGAACAGCGACTATAGAGGGCACCACCTTCAAGGGACTTGTAGTTGAACGAACTGTCTCCGGTACTTATCTATTATTAAACCTGATACTTATTCTATCGGTCTTTTTTACCGAACTTCTGGTAAGCAACTCAACACTGGTTGTCAAATCGTAGAAAGCAGACACAAGCCCCACCCAACGTATATAATTATATGTATTTATATATACATTAGGACATTATTATTTCCCTTTCCGTCTACCAGATCAACTCTCAAGGACTTGATCAGCTCAGGACCATAGAAGAAGAAACTTGACCAATATGCATGCAGTACGAATTGGCCAGAAACCTTGTGCCTGAGAATCAAACTAGTTGCCACATAGTCACACCTGCTGATATAACAAAACCTAAATGGTGTATGCATTATTCGGAATCGAATCGTGGCCGCGCGCGCGAGAGAAAGGCGTTCTACAAATGAACCACTGATGCTTCCTATGCTTAATTTCTCTTAATATATATTATCTCAGTGCGCGACAATGTAGGCCAATATCTTCAAATATAGCACGGATTGACTAACGCCTTGAGAGTGAATTTAGTAGAGATAAACTAAGTAGAAGGTTGTCGTATATATATCTATATATATCTATATGTGTGTGTGTGTGTGTGTGTGTGTGTGTGTATGCGTATATATATGGATATGTATATACATATATACATATATATATGTATGTATATATATATATATATATATATATATATATATATATATATATATATATATATATATATATATATATATATATATATATATATATACTAGACTACCAATCACACGTTGGTTCACAGGGAGAGTCTAAATCTGTTTCATTTCGTTCGTATTTACATTTCGGTGGGGATTAAGTCATAGCATTTATTCCTATTATGCTCCAGCCAAACTGGCGCATAATATTGCAAGCAAGCAAGATTCACTGTCTTTTAATGTATTATAGATATACATACATGCATACATACACAATAAAGGCGGCGAGCTGGCAGAAACGTTAGCACGCGGAGCAAAATGCTTAGCGGTATTTCGTCTGCCGCTACGTTCTGAGTTCAAATTCCGCCGAGGTCGACTTTGCCTTTCATCCTTTCGGGGTCGATTAAATAAGTACCAGTCACGCACTGGGGTCGATATAATCGACTTAATCCGTTTGTCTGTCTTTGTTTGTCCCCTCTGTGTGTAGCCCCTTGTGGGTAGTAAAGAAATAATACACACACACACACACACACACACACACACACACACACAGGTTTGGTCAAAAGTCACCCAACAGTAAATCTAAATTCCATAGATACTATCTGTAAATCTTTGTTTACTCGAATGGAAAAATCTGTCGCTCAAGATCTTCAGTTTGAACTAATTTCATGACGTTTCATATTTAGATAGGTTTATTAAATACAATCAGTTGTTAAACATAAATAAATCTTGGAATTAAGTGGTTTTTATTTACTGTCAGGTGACTTTTGGCCAACCCTGTATATATCGGTGTGTGCGCGTGTGTCGTTTTGTATACGTTTGTCCGCCAAACCGCTTGACAATCGGTGTTGGTTTCTTTGCGTTCCTCTGACTTAGTGGTTCTCAAAAGGGCGCGACAGAAATATGTACTATGGTTGATTTGTTCGACTAAGACGTTATTCCAATATGACTGCAGCCCATTCGCTGAAATAATTAAAACATAAAAGACAGGTGTAGATAAACTAAATATAAAAATACGTCCCACTTTATAACTTCTGTATGTCTACGAATGTATTGCCAGTATGCGTTGCTTTTATCCAACACCGGGTGGTGAGAGATAAAATTCTATCGGACTGACACCTGAACTTGGAACATAAAAGAACCGTATCGCTGGTGCAAACTTAATGATGTTTCCTAAATGATTAGCTCAATGTTTAGTGAGATTCAATTTCCAGTCAATCGGTATGCTGTGAAGAAGAATAATGGACATATAATACGTCCCATAGTTTTTAAATTATTTACACACCAAATAATTTAATCATACTTTAGTTAATGCAGCTCTGCTTCACGGCTACGACCATAACCTCTATTGCTGAGAATGCTAGTTAGTTAAATAAACAGTAGTTATCTTTTGTTCATTAGTAATTACAGTTAGTATAATTACTTTCTGGTTGTTGTAAAGTTAGTTAAACGTTCAAGCTAATTATCAGTTCTGAGATCATTACGCAGCAACTAATACAATTAACTTTTATAACCTAAAGATCATATTTCTATATTTTACTATTCCATTCCCCGTTTTATCTCCTCGACTAAATTCTTTGATAAGTATGTAATAAAGTAAACATTTACATTGACAACGTGAGACACAGGCATCCATAAAACTCAGAACAGCAAACAAATAAAAAAAAATTACATTTGGACAACTCGAAACTATAGATTTTGAAGAGATAATCACAGATACAAGCACACACAGACACAGACACACACGCACACCCCCACCCGCACACACAAACACATACAATCACACTGGAACACTCACATACATACGACAGCAAAGAGACGCACAGACACCTTCATTCACATTTCGTGTTTGATCGAATGTTCAATAATTTTTCATGAGAGGAGGGTAACTTGTGTGTTATCTAGCCAAACTTTGTGTCAGGGCGAAGACTTGTATCAGGGGAAACCTTGCTATTGAAACTTAATGGAACAGTTCACACGCAATCGACCCATGTTTAAAAAGGAACGACAGTACCCCATACAGACATTGCATTGATTGTGAGCTGGAATAAAATTTAAAATGTCTGTGGAACACTGCCATTTATATTCTGTCCAGTTTAGGTACCTGAGATGAAATACTCGGACGAAACATTCTCTGTGCTGTTTATATACACATACACACAGGCGGATCTTGGTAAGCACTGAGAGTAATGAACTTAAATATATCCAAATTTATTCATATACATGCTCATACATTCATACATTCATGTATGCATACATACACACACACACACGCACACACACACACACACACACACACAAATACATACATATGTGTGTGTGTGGGTATATTACACACACACATAGATACAAATATATACATATATACATACATATATCCATACATATATATATATATATATATATATATATATATATATATATATATATATATATATATATATATATGTGTGTGTGTGTGTGTGTGTGTGTGTGTGTATGTATGTATGTATACACACACACACACACACATATATATATATAAGATCCAAAGATCGACGTGTAGGAAGAAAGTTAGCTTCAAGCAATCCGTAGGAAACATAAACTATCAACTTTCGGGGACAATAGTGGTTTATTGAGAAGGAAGGTAGTGATTTTTTTCCTTATTGAAGCATGATGAATTGGGAGAGTTCATTTTATACTTTACGCTAGGCAACCAGGGTTGCAGGTATACTCTTACTCTTTTACTTGTTTCAGTCATTTGACTAAGCCTAGTACTTATTCTATCGGTCTCTTTTGCCGAAGCGGTAAGTTACGGGGACGCACACACACCAACATCGGTTGTCAAGCGATGCTGGGGGACAAACAGACACAAACATACATATATATATATATATATATATATATATATATATATATATACATATACGACGGGATTCTTCTAGTTTCCGTGTACCAAATCCACTCACAAGGCTTTGGTTGGCCCGAGGCTATAGTAGAAAATACTCGCCCAGGGTGCCACGCAGTGGGACTGAACCCTGGACGCTACTGTGGATGTAATCAACTAGACCCTCACCCAAAATTGAATGATCTTTTGGTAACAGCAGAAAGAATTATTGATTAGCAGAAGTTGGTAAGCTGGCAGAATCGTTAGCACACCGGGATAAGTGCTTAGCGGTATTTCGCGTGTCTTTACGTTCTAAGTTCAAATTCCACCGAAGATGACTTTGCCTTTCAACCTTTCGAGGTCGATAAAATAAGTACCAGTTGAGCACTGGCATCGATGTAATCGACTTATCCGTTGATCCGACCTTGCTGGCCTTGTTTCAAAAAACTGAAACCATCGTTACTGATTACCAATACTATAACTGAGTTCAAAAAGCGAGTGAAATACATGATTAGCAGAAGACCTTTTAACAATCTCTTCATCCGTATAGGCGGAATTCATTAGCCATATATAAAATAATCAATAAGCATAAAGTACTTATGTCACTACAAAAACAATACTGATTAGAAAAGGAAATATACATTCTAGATACACAACCTTTACCTCCATTTTTATTTTGCATTTCAGCTGTATGTTAAACTAGAATGGAATTCTATGCAAGTCCTATGCAACAATAATTATATGAAAAAAGTGTGCAACTTGGAAAGAGGCGAGCTCTACAAGAATGCCATTGTCTTGTTAGTAAAGAAAGGGCGATAAGGGAACGAGACCATAGCCTAGTAGACCAGCAGTACAAATTCATAAATTATTATAAATATGACAGATTACAATATGAACAAACTAGGGAATATTTAAAAAGGCATAAAGCTGCACCTTAGGTGATGGTTAAATTTAACTAAATGTAAATAATAGGTAATATTTACTCCTATAGGTAGCTGTCCCAATAAAAAGCATTTTCAACAAGAACTTCAGTGAGTTAACGAGGCTACTCATGAAAACAAGAAACTATATATCGCTGTATGTTGTACACCTCACGCACTTGCCTACCCAGAAATATAGTATGAACACAAACCCATAATAAAACGGGCTTTTTACGACAAAAAAAAGTTATTTTTAAATCTTAACTGTTGAATTCCAAATTATCTTGTAAAAATTAAGTGGAAATTAATAAAACATATACAAATCAAAACAAGTTGTTGATTTTTTTTATCTCGTCTTCAGATACGTCAACAAATATAAAAGTGGATGCAGTAACAATTGTGAAGAAGATTCAGAAATAACAAAAGAAATTAATTTTAATAAGAGAAAAACTGCTATGAGGTAAAATTGAAATGAGATTAGATAATGTCATGCAAGTTCGTTGCCAAGAAATTTACTGTCAATGACACAAAACTGACAAGATCTTGCATAACACAAGACGATAAAGAAAAGCGGGATTCAAAGTAATTACGAAATCAAGTTTTCTTACTATGAATTACCAAAATATTCCGGGGAGGTGAATAGATGTTTAGATGTGAAGAAACCAATTTGTTTCTTGTTGCCCAGATCTTCCGCCCACACAGACAGACAGACACACATGCACCCACACACGCACCCATACCGTACGCACACAAAAATTCTTCAAGAATTGAATTTTGGGCCACATTTACCGAACTCAGTACATATTTTCTCTGAAGCTTGGTCGTTATTGTATCGGTAATTTGTCGAATCACTAAATTAAGGGAACGTAAATACACCAATACCATTAAAGTCTCTTCTTATATATGTTATCTATATAAGGGTCTTGAATGGGGTTCAAGGGATAAGGATTCAGGAATTCTATTGAATTGAAAAAAATGATTTTGAATTCAGTAACAAATTTCTATTCAGTATGTGGTCAGCTGTGTGTGTGTGTGTGTGTGTGTGTGTGTGTGTGTGTGTGTGTGTGTGTGTATGTGTGTGCGCGTGTATGTGTTTTGTATTTTGGAATATGCTGTTTTGGGGAAGGAAGTATTTTTGTATCAATGTATATCGTTATTTCATTTTTAATCTGCAAATGATCAGCGGCATGTATATATTGTGTAAAATGGATTTCAGTTGTCAAGAATTTTATTGAATTAAATGACAAATTCCTTTTCTATTGAGAATATGGTCAGCTGTGTGTATATACTGTGTTCAATGGATTCTAAGGATGGACAACACTACTACTACTACTACTACTACTACTACTACTACTACTACTACTACTAATACAATTGCTGCTGCTGCTGCCTCTGCTGCTGCTACTACTACTACTACTACTACTACTACTACTACTACTACTACTACTACTACTACTACTACTACTACTATATCCCGAAAAAACAAATAAACACAAAATAATAATAATACTATAAATTACTCTCATGGTTTCTGATCTTATGTGATTAGAAGTGTTGAAATGTACAAATATAAGGAATTGTGACCATAGAATTTGATAGAAACAAGAATGATGTTTAGAACATTCCCATATATATCCAAAAATTATTCTTTCAGATGCGGACCTGCCCACAAAACCGTGACGCCTAAACTACATACTGATTGGTTGAAATACAGTTAGAACTTAATTGGTGCGTTCCCCAAGTCGTGATATCTAAGCAACATACTGATTTGTCAAAATGTATTTCGTAATTTTAATCCTGCTGGAGCACATTGGAGGGTTTTTAAAGGATAATTCAAACTATTTTACCATAGCTGTCAATTTCAGAATACGTCTGTCATTACATGAACCTGATGATTGCATATCGCAAGGAAATACTACTGTATTTCAATACTGTAAAATTGTAAAATTTTCAAATAATAAAATGTGAAAACCAGACATAGTTGGAATTTCCTTGGTTAATATTCTTCTATACACAATGATGCAAACTCGGTTATATATATATATATATAAGTTAGTGGCTCAACAATGCACCAATATTTACAGGAAATAGCAGTAGATGATATATGACGCTATAGTAAAGCTTTACTGTGTATATACACTGGCAAAAATGTTAGCGGGCGCCGAACATAAAAAAAATTCATCTTACCTGTAGGAGGAACATTAAATAAATCTACAATCCAGATGTGGATTATCTAGGCCCTAGATATCGAACTTTCCAAATTACGTTTGTTAACGCAAATTTGATTAGTTTCCATCGGCTAGATTCACCTAGACAACATCTCAAATGTCGTCGAATCAATGGCAGTATATACTCGTCTGAAGATGATTTACGCTAACACCGGTTCCTGCCACCTAGACATACTGTTCAGGAACCTGGTTAAGGGCGTCAGCTGGAAAATCTCCAGCTTGTCTACAAGCAAAGTGATCTTTGATGCTGCTGCCTCGTACTACAACCGGGCTCTGTCTGCCAGCGTTTTCACGGATAGTTTTAGTCACATGCCAGACCATATCCTCACTAAGAGAAGGCGTCACCGGAAAGTACTGTCGTTCACACCACCATTCTCTTTAAACATTAGGACCAAAGAAGGTAAGATCTTCCTTAGTTTAGTTGATAGACACTTCCCTCATACCATTAGATTCAACAAAATATTTAATAGACATAACGTAAGATTATCCTTTACCTGTGCACCTAATGTAAAAATGATTTTAGTAGGCCCAGACCCGAGACTGAGGCAGGATGCTCATGTAGGAGTAACACAACTTCTCTACTAAACGGCCAATACAATACGGAATTAGTTGTTTACAATGCAGAAGTAATAGCAACAGGATCCAGTGGACAAACGAGCGTGCGGAAATATGTAAGGGAAACAGAAGGTGTTTTCAGAACGCGCTTTAACAACCGCAAGTCCTCATTCGACATCCCAGAGAGACGTAACGCCTCAATCCTAGCCAGGCACGTCTGGACTCTGAAACAAAGCGCCACGGAGTACAGCATAAAGTGGAAAATTGTAGAAAGATACAAGCCGTGTTTGAAAAGCAGCAGGAAGTGCAGTTTGAAGAAGACAAATCCCAATGCACCCCTGTACACACACGTACACCCTTATAAGGCAGACATCCCGAATGTAACTATCCCCGCCTCCCCAACATATACCCCCACACGCAAATTGTACCCTCACTTATACACAGACCTCCCACACACATTACACATTACAGACCGCACACTAATATAATGACCCCACAACTTTATCCTTTGCAGAAAGAAAACAGTCCAGCGAACAGAGCTGTATATACTTACACTCACGGAAAAAAATTTATTCATATAACACCGCTTCACATACCACACACCCCATGCCCGCAGGGACGCCACGTTAATAATACACACTTTTCCCACTTCAAGATAACTCTGCCGGCTTTCCAGTCTACCCAACCAAGGAGCATAACTCCTAGCCCAATCCTCTGGCCCATTTTTCGTTTCACCACTTTTTTTCACAGCAGCCGCTGACGGGTTGTGCTAATCCACCTTCGAAAATAGAGAACAGTCACTATATCCCCTTCCATATCGGCAACCTGTGATGAGCGTAATTATATAATTGAATTGTTACCTATCACTCAATTGTATTTTTTTGCGCGAAACCGATTGATAAGACCAGCCGTGATGGATACTTAATACTACAAAATTCGACGCTCACTCACACGCTTACTCACACATCTATTTATTCATTCCCCTATGAATATTTCTATCTATCTCTCGCTGTATACACGCTCACACATATATACGTATACACATACGCATACATATACATAATATGTATTCTACATAAACATGGAGAAAAATAACTAGTAAATTGAAAAAATGCTTAAGTTCTTTTCCTATTTTCGATATCTAATCTCTTCAATTATAGCAACATCCTATAAATCCCAAGTCTAGAATTAAGGATGTACTTTCGAAATAGACACGGACGTGTTAGGATTATAAGCGAGACGTCTCGATATAAATTAAAAACATTGATTTTATTGTAAGTCATTAGATCTATATCACTTATTTCCCTTTCCATTTCCATCCATTTATTTTGAGTCTTATTACATATTTTTATGCTGTTTTTTTTTGTTTGTTTTTTTTTAAAGTTAGGACTGTAGAATATGTGATAAGTGATATAAATATATTTCTGAAATCTCGTCAAATGATCTGAGATTGAATGACTTTTCACACTTAGTAATCAATCTATTTAAAGAAGAACAAAAATAGTATTTCCGAACACGTAAAGACATTTTTATCAGCCAGACATTAACCGAGACATAAAATAAACAAATAAACAAATAACTACACTTGTTGCTTCTCACGATGTCCATATCAGCGAAACGCTTTTTTTTTTTTTTTTTACATTTCTCATTTTAATCAAGTGTTAGAATTGTGTGTCGTTGAAATTTATTAAGTTGATCATCAAGATCGTCGATATCACCACCACCACCACCACCACCACCACCACCACCACCACCACCACCACCACCACCACCACCACCACCACCATCATCATCATCATCATCATCATCATCATCATCATCATCATATTCATTCTGTTTCCCTCTTATAGTTTCACGCAGTGGTCACGCTCGGAATCGAAGGGACTGGCATCATAGCAACCCGAAGCAAAGCGTCAATACGTAGAGTTTTACTGTGTTTAAATAGATTATTAAATATTATCATCTACCAACAGGAAAATAAGTGGAATCATAAATTATTCAAGTATAGAACTAAAAGCCTTCATTAGAGAAAATGGTGACTGAAATCGATATAACAGACGATAAACATGAACGGAATGTCACCTAGATAGTCAACAATCACTCTTGCTCCAGTAGTTGTTTATATATTTCCTTAAACGGAGATCCACCGTGATTAGGGAGAATATTGAACAAAGTTGTTAGAGCTCTGTCCGTCCACTTTCGATGTTTTCCGGCGCTTAAATTTTCTCCTTCCCTTCTACAGAGAAAAATGTGGGCATGTGTTTTCTGTTTCCCGCAGAACAAAATGTCTCCTGTCCATCCTTCCAGTGACATTATTCATGTAAAAACAAGATCACCACCACCACAACCAAAGACTTGTGAGTGGATTTGGTAGAGAGCAACTGAAAGAAGCTCGTCGTATATGTATATGTATATATTTATGTGTGTCTTTGTGCCTTTGTCCCCACACCCACCATTGCTTGACAACCGACGTTGTTGTGTTTACGACCCCGTAACTTTGTAGCTCGGCAAAAGAGAAGATAGAATAAGTGCCAGGTTTATAAAGAATAAGTCCTGGTGTGCTCCAGCTTTGCCGCAGTCAAACGACTGACACAAATAATATACGAGTAATAGAATACATGTGTGTGTGTATGCATATATATATATATATATATATATATATATATATATATATATATATATATATATATATATATATATATATATATATAAAACAGGGTAAAAAATCATATATTAATTAATATCGACTTATTACCAGGAAGATAGCACTTTAAAGAATCAGAGAGATTCAGAAAAAATATCTGAGATCTTAGGGGATTAAAGTATATTTTTATATATAACGTTGACCACAAAAGTGGACATTTAATGTGCTAGAAATAGACCAGACCACATCTTGTGTCTACTAAGACCTAAATTGTTCTCAAAACGAAATTCAGCGGAATTGGTATTCCGCTGAATTTCATTTTCAGAACAATTTAGGTCTTAGTAGACACAAGATGTGGTCTATTTCTAGCACATTAAATGTCCACTTTAGGGGGTCAACGTTATATGTAAATATATATATATATATATATCAATACTCCTGCTTACAAAGTTCGTATCATCTTTTTTCTCATCCCTATTACGACCATCAAATAACGTGTTCTTTATTTTTGAAAACATAAATTCTCCTTAATTTATCAATGATTTCTGTTGTTTTAATATTCGATGTAATAACCATTTTTATTCATTAAGGATGTTTTATAGCAGGAGAATGGGAAACATTGTGAAGTATTCGACAAAACTTACACCTTTCAGTATTTTGTTAGAAGTTTTGTCTACACGTATGTATTGGTGTAATGAGAATAAAAGAATTGGACAAATACCTTCTAAATTATTAATCTTTGCTCGACTAATGCAAATATTCAAAAATGTTCTTGAAGTAATCCTTTTCATTCATAATTCGTGAGAACAACTTTTCGGAATGACCAAAAATGAAATTCAATATTTTCTTCTGTTACACACCTTTCTGTCTATAAATTTTGTAGGGTTTGATATTACGACTCATATATGAAATGGTTCTTGCTATAAATATTGACAGTGTTTTTTCTTATCTTTGTGCAGTTCTAGTTGCACTACAGTTTTCCTTGCTTATCTCGATGTCAGACTTTTTACACTGGACAAAGAGAGTCCAGTCAGGACCGTATCTCTTTTTATTCATTCACTGTGTCGTATCTTAGATAGCATCTAGTATCTTAGTATCACATAGGGTGTACTTTTGATTTGGGTTGCATTCCGTCGGGCTTGCGAGAATTTTAGCACCCACCATGGGCCCAATACAGAATAATAATGCACAGGGTCTTCAAACCTACATGATAATTTCCATTTATCGAAAATACATATGGTGGAAATTCACTCAATGTTGATTTTTTTATGTTTTAAAAATCTATATTTTATTAACAACCTAATATTCCCTATGTTTTAGAGTATAAGAAATCAAAAGTAGATTTTTTCTGTCCTCCCCGTGTTTGAAATGCTATCTTTATTTGTCGGTCGTTGAATTATTATCAAGTGCATCATATGTTGAATATACTGTCTGTACCATCATAGCTAATAAAAGTAAATATAGCACTAGCTGTGAAAAATTATATTCTCAATTAGGCATAAATAATTAAATAACTACATATTATAAATAATATGCACGCATGTAATAGATGGCATGAAATCGTGACATGTTAACTGTGGCACAATGCAACCAATACAACAAAACAAGGCAATACAACAATGCAAACAATAAATGTGAAGATTAGTCGATACTATCTACCCCAGTGCCTAGCTGCTATACCCCTTCATCGACCCAGAAGTAATATTAAAGTAACCTTGACCACGACAATCTTCGAACTCAGAATGTAAAGAAATCCTGCAGATAATTTATTCCGACTCTGTATCAATTCTATCAATCCACCGCCTAAGCAACAGCGCAATATCGGGATAGTACATACAATTTACATTAAAACGAAAGCAACTATTTATTTATGTCAGTCATGAAGTCTACTTTGCTGTATGGAGAACATAGCGAAATAATGCAGTAACATTTGAACGAACAAATAATAATTTAGTATTTCAACACCTTTGAGTCCAGTAGCCAAATACATGTGTATGAATATAAATAGATTCTAGAAAGCGTAAATAGAAAATTTGGTAGTTAATATAGGCAAAATACGATAGAATGAATGATAGACAAACAAGAAGACAGGCATACACACAATGGTTGGCAGAGGTGAGTGCAATAAGTACATAACATACATGCGAACAAAGAAGACTCGAAAGATGATAACACCTCATGAAAGGGACTGTCAGACGGACCACGGAAAAGACTTAGAGGTATATGTCTATTCATTTGAATAAATGGCTTTCATACTCAAGGGCGGCCATTTTATTGCTTCTATTGTAAATCAATCAACTTACTGAACAATTGCAATACCTTTCACGCTTATACAGAATAACCTACGCATATATAACT
>NC_142938.1:27032750-27062750 GCF_046866305.1 Octopus bimaculoides | reverse complement strand
ATATGCAGATATGGCGCAAAAACGTCACCAACAGTAAGCAACATGAAATACAAATGAGTTCAATATGGCAAGCATGACAAGTAACATAAAGAACGACTCTTCATCAGTTGTCGGCTGTCCATCTACTCCTGATATAGAGCATTGAACGACAATATGAGTCTTCGAAGACAGTTCCTGCCATAAGTACCAAATTGAAATTTGGGATTTATTGGTGGGGGGTGGAGACATAGAAGGAAACCGAACGAAAACTAACATAAAGGATCGTTAGACTAGAACGAGGGTAAAATAGCGAACGCTGGAGAAATATTTTCTCTGACAAGAGAAAAGATAGAAGAGAGAGCGATAGGATGCATCTACTCCTTATAGCAGTCCTGAAAGAAAAGAAAGATGATCACGTGAAGAAAAGAAAGATGGACAATGGTCACGTGTGAACAACGAGAGAGGAAACAGGAGAAAGAGGGAGAGAGAGAGAGAGATAGAAAGCGGTGAAGGAGAGAGAAAAGGGAATTAGAGAAAGGATGAGAGAGAAAATGATTGGAGAAAGACAGTATAGAAGCGCTTCAAAAAGATTAAGATAAACTTATATGTATATGCATATATATATATATGTAAACATATCAATTGATAAATACATACGCATGCACGTACACCCACGCACTCACATACGCATATGCACACACACACGTCTGTGTATATATATATATATATATATATATATATATATATATATATATATATACACACAGACTAAAAAAGAGGACGAAGTGATCATGAATGATTTTGTGAAGAACATTTATGCGTTTAATATATGCGTTTCTTGAAAATATCTGAACTTAAATTGGAAAGAAAATGTTCTTCGTTATTCTGAATCTATGTGCATGCATGTGTGTGTGTGTATGTGCGTGTGTGCGTGCGCACATTGCTATTGAAGAATTCACTCAGCTGTAAAACTAGTTGCGACATCACTGGTTTCAAGCTCTATCGGCGTTTGCCTTTCCCTTGGATAACCTCAGAGACGTCGATGGGAGAGGCTAGTATGCATGGATTACTGCTGGTCTTCCATAAGAACCCGTGCCTGGACGTGTGCCTTGGCGGGAACCTTCTAAGTGAAATCCGTTGGGCACTCGTGACTGAAGGGGGTCTTTGCCATTTTACCCTTATTGAAGAAATCCAGGTGAATGCATGAATGCAAGTCCGAGCACATCATGCGGTAAGCCTCCTCACCAGAATATCCAGTGGAGAGTATGATAACACACCTAGGTTAAATATACTGGGTGATGCATACGAACTTAAATCAAAAATTCTTCACCATTCGATAGGATGATATATTAACCACAGTGTATATTAGCAGATACACAAGAATGAAGAACTGTTTTCGTACATACAATATCTGAATACTTTACTTATCGTGCATGTACTCTAAGAAAGGCAAACTAATGCTGTTTTCATCTCAGGAAGCATGTCTAATAGGAATATAACGGTAACAAGGAGGGAAGTATCATTAACAGATGAAGAGCATCCAGCACCGCTAGTGGAAATGCTAGATCCGGGATTTCTGCGTATTCGTACGCCATCAGTGGCCAGTACCCACTATCGTCCTCATACATAGACAAATTTCACTAACACTGATCTGAAAAAAAAACAAAACAATGATTAAAGAAATCACTGGTCTTACAAATTGTTTGGAAGCTGGGACAATTTTAGTTATGAGCGTCGAAAGCCGTATAAGCTCAGAATACTATTCTGTATATCTTACTTAATGCAGATAATTCAGCGGTTTTCATTTTGAGAAAGAATCGTGCATGGAAGTATAAAGGAATATAAATAGGAGGCGAAACATATCCAGGAACTGCTGTAGAAAATCCTGATCTCCGATTTCTGGTCATTTGCGAGTCATTGGTAAGAAACATGAATTATCAATCGCATAATCAGAAAATTTTGTTATTAGCGACGGAAGCCGTTCAAAATAGCCGTTTAAACGTGGATATAGTGCAGGAAAGCCACTAACAGGAAAAGTGAAATTTGTGTAAGCATGTGGTTGGTAGTGGATACTTTCACCCGATGATTTACAAATGCGCAGAATTCCCGGATCTAGCACTTACACCACCACTGCTGGGCGCTTTTCGTCTGCCTTTCTCTGTGTTTTAGCACTGTACATCTATCCAAGATGCTTTTGCAATATTGTGGCTTTCTTACATTTTATTTCCATTAATGCTAGTAAGATGTATAAAGTCCTATGCTGAACTGATACGGCTTCCGTTGCTAATAGCGTATATTCTTACATTCATTTATCAACGTTTCATATCACATGTCTGCAACCAAAAATTTGTTTCACATTTATTGGGTGAAATTGATAATTTTGTTTTTACCTACTGATTTAAAAATTTACCAAGAAATCATCCTTTTATGTACAGAGTTTCCTTACAAAAGTGACCGTTGCATTTTACCATTTTGCCCGATTTTGACATTTGCCTTTTATTAAATAAACTCTAACAGTTTAACTAACAGACGAAATTTTGAAAAATTAGCGTCTAGCAACGTTTAGGTCAGTTAATCTACAGAGAAATGTGCCAGCTTTACTTTAGTTTTATCCCCAGCAAGGAGAGGGGAAAAGAAAGACGAGTTTTACAAGACACATTGGTTAGCTTAAAACGTATCTTTTTTTTAAATTTCAGTTATTTCCTCATGACCTTTTTCAAGGTACATATGCTACATACATTGGCTTGTTGTATCATATGTTATATTTCAATACTCCTTTCATGAAATCTACACATCCAACAACCAAAAGCATTGATTAATTTCACAATTAATAGTACCTTCACTTGTGTTTCAAAGATTTCAGCTGGTGAATTGATCTTCTTACGGAATAAGAACAACTATAAATTCGTTTTAGCAAGGAGAGTATATACCGAGAAGATCGTGTTTAGATTCGTCAGTTCAAAAGCTAACGTCAGTTACAACCCGAAATGACACTGTCTTTCAATAATGCGTGGCGTTTAAGTAAATAAAAGTCATATAAGACTTATATGTTACAAAACATCAATATTACATGTCCCATTTAATCATAGTTAGATGGATGATTCTATGTTCCCTTGAAAACAGCATGAAAATGATATGCTCTAATCTGCTAAAATTCCTCCTTTCTTTTTTGGAATTCTGAAAATAATTCATAATTATAACTGAATAATTGTATCACAAATTCTTCAATTAAAAGTAACATCGTATTTCTATAACGTCAATTTACTGAAAATAAATGACTATGAGTTATTTTTATGGATACATCACGAAATATTTTCACTGAAAACCTATCCTAATAATCTCAATTAGAAACAATTATTAACACTTTTTGTAACATTTCTTTCCTTTCCGGACACAGTTCTCATCAAAGTTATATTGCAATGCCAAGAATCTTGCTTTTAGCGTTTTCCAATGTATTTGCCTTCCTTCTTTTTTATATGTTGGATTACTTTGTCTAATTATTTCTACTTTCGGTGGCGTTATATTTTCTCTTGTAAATATTTAAAGCAAACATAGTTAGATCCCATTGCTTGTTTCCATGTTGGATGATTTTTTTGAAGTTGTTTCCATGCTGGTGATTTTTAAAAGTGCTACGACGGACAAATTTTAGTTGAAATTTATAGGATAAGCACCGGGTGTTACGGAATTGTCGTAGTTATTGTTTAATCTGTTTTCGATTATGATATGTCCTCACTTAGATGTATGAGTATGGTACGTTAATACATAGAGTTTGCATCACCAGTATGGAACCCCTATCTTGCTCAGGATATCAATCTCTTGGAAACTGCTCAGAAACGTGGAACAAAACTAATTCCCGCTGTCAGGCATCTGCCACACTCAGAACGTCTCGCTTCCCTGGGCATGGACACATTAAATCTTAGACGTCTGGCAATTGACTTGGTAGACACCCACAAGATTATCTACCATCTTTCCAACAAGAAACTTGGACACCTTTTTGAATTCCATATGACAAAAACTCGCTTAGAACTCAGCACCCATGACCTTCACGCTCAGAATTGCTGAAGCATGGTGTGAACTACGCGTTTCAGTTGTTAGCTGTGGAGACACTACATCCTTCAAAATTTGCATACTTCTTCAAATTCGCCAACAGTACATCTGTTGCTTTTTGTTTTAGTTGTTTTTAGTTATGGTGCACCCGAGCAATTTCATTATTATTATTATTATTATTATTATTATTATTATTATTATTATTATTATTATTATTATTATTATTATTATCATTATTATTATTATTATTGTTGTTGTTGTTCAGTAGTTTTATTTTTATAACGTGCTTTCACGTAACTACCGAGCGCAGCTCTGTGTGCCTTGGGTATGTGCTGTGGTTTGCTGTGATGCTCTTGTGGTTACTGTATTGAAAGTGTTTTGCGTAGGATGCGTGCAGTGCCCAGTAGTGCAATTTTCTGTATGTTATATATATTTGTAAGTCCTGGTGTTTTCGTTATGTATTTGTCTGAATATTTTTTTTTATTATACCTCAGGTACCTACTATGATAGGAATTGTTTCTGTTTTTAGATTCCACATTCGAGTTACCTCTATTTCCAGGTCTTTGTATTTTGAAAGTTTCTCCATTTCTTTTAGGGAAACGTTGTCATCTGCTGGTATTGATACATCAATTAGAAAGCATTTTTTCCTACATGATCTTTGATAACTATATTATTATTATTATTATTATTATTATTATTATTATTATTATTATTATTATTATTATTATTATTATTATTATTATTATTATTATTATTTTATGTTTGACTTTTGTTTTGCATTTGTACAAGTTGGATCCAAGTCTCACCCAAAGACCTCAAGAGACAACAAGTTAGAAGTTCATGTAGGCGTTATGCCTAGGGTACCATATATTTGGATTTCTACAGTTTTGTTCTAGTGAATATTTAAGAAACCATAAGAAAATTATCTGTTTGCTTTAAAATTTGAGATCACATAGACAGTATTTTACGTAGGATATGGGCAGTTCCCATGAGCACTATCTTTTGAACTTCAGCCATTTTGGGGTTTCCTGGTATCTGAGCTAGGTAGTAATCAGCCCGTTTCGCTGTCATTCCCAGGGCACCTATGACAATAGGTATTGTTTTCGTCTTCAGATTCAACATTTTGCTAATTTCTATTTCAAGATCTTTATATTTGCTCAGTTTTTGGTAGGTCTTGACAGATACGTTTATATCGATTGGGACAGTCATATCAATGAGGAGGCATGATTTTTGTCTGAAGTCTTTCAGTATGATGTCTGGCCTATTTGCGTCTATCTTTCTGTCAGTTTGAATGGTGAAGTTCCAGAGGAGTGCAATGTGATCATTTTCAAGTAATGGGGGTGGTTTGTGTTCCCACCAGTTTTTATCATGGGGCAAGTCCAGGTTTTTGCATATTACCCAGTGAATATTTTGTGCAGCTCTATCATGCCTGTTGAGATACTCTGCAGGTGCAAGCAGACTGCACATGGAGACAACATGATCGATGGTCTCATTTTGTTGTTGGCATATACGACATAATGGGGAGCTGCCGTTCTTTAATATGTTGGCCTGGTAGTTCTTTGTAGGTAGGCATTGATCTTGGGCTGCTATGATAAACCCCTCTGTTTCTGATTTCAAGCCAATTATTATTATTATTTTTATTGTTATTATTATTATTATTATTATTATTATTATTATTATTATTATCATCAAAGAAATTTGGTACTATAATTTAGTCTGAATTTAGTAAAAAAAAAAACTAGACATATAATATGATAATGAAAAAGAGTGGGAGACCCGTGGAAAATGAAAGTAACAATAATTAAAAATTTAAGCTCAACTGTCACCAAATAAGACAAAAGAAACGTTGCGATCCAAAACACCACATGTATACGTAAATGCGAACTGAATAGTGGAAGACGTAGAGGCGAAACTCTCAGACTACTCAGAGACATCATTATATGATATGGTGTTTATGTTGTCTGTTACCAACTGAAAAGCCTAAAACAGCTAATGGAGGCGATATTAGAGAACAACAGAAAAAGAATGGAACGTGTCGAATTCGGCGTAACCAAAACGACTAGAAAAGAATGAGAGCAGACATGGTTATACAATGGCATTTCTTCCAAAATCGTATGGAATGATAAAATATTGTTTATATAATTTGTTCCTGAATTTCAAATAATGACAGAATGAAAATTATTTTCTCTTTAAACTCAGTCTAGATTATGAGTGTATGGCAAAATACGTACACAGACAAGCGTGCACACTCCTACACACACACACACACACACACACACACACACACACGCACACACACACACACACACACACACACACACACATATATGTATATATATATATATATATAAGGATATATATATATATGTTTGTGTGTGTGTGTGTGTGTGTATGTGCGTGTGTGCGTGTAAAGCTTCATGACGCAAACGTAAAAACAAAGTGCAACTAGAAAAGTTTTTTAAATCTCAGAAAGCAGACTTGCAAAAAGAACTCAGAATGCTTAGGGACATTTGGTGAAGAAATTTGTCTTAGGATGCACAGGCGGCCTATGACAGGAAAGGTATTAAATGATTTATAATTTATTGCGATATATATGTACATGTTAATGAATTTCTTTTGCAAGATTCCTGGTGTGAAACCGTGTTGAAACAGGTATTTTTGTATTTCGGGGCGGTCATTTTTTTCCTTGCAAATAAACACATGCACTACAAATTCACTCTTCACTCGTTTATTATTGCTCTTATGTTATCTTATGTCCGTTGTATGGAAATCTTTTGTTACATAACTGTGCTCACCTCAGCGACTCTTCTATCCACGTGTTTCCTGCTGTTCTGCTTAGTCACTTCGGCGTCTCTATGATGTGTATCCTTAACTACGCATCTGTTTGCGTCTGTATAGAGAAACAGAATGGAGTAAACAAATATATAGGGCGTGTGTTTATTTGGCAATAAAAAGAAAAACGACCATTCCGAAATATCTCCACGACCGAAGAAGGCAAGATAGACCAGCAGTTCAATCATGACTATGTGCATCGTTTTTTTTTTTTGGGGTATTGTGCAATGAGAATTCGAACCGTATGGTCGGATCGTCGCCAATCACAATTTCTATGGTGACGTTTTGAAGCGTTTGCGTGAGGACATTCGGCAAAAGGGACCGGATCTGTCGGGCGAGAAGTTCTGGATTTTTCACGATGTCCATACGCTATCAGCTCTCCCAACTCGTGAGTTTCTCGAAATAATCAACATGGTATCGCTTCCGCACCCAACCTTTCGAAAGATTTAGCACTGACGGCGTTCCATCTCTTTGTTAAAATTGAAAATGCAACTCAAACGTCAATATTTTAACACCGTTGTCGAGTCAAGAGCGAATCGCTTACAGAGAATGAATTCCAGGCCGGACTTCAAAGCTGGCAGGAATGCTTGGACCGGTGTATTGCTGCGCAAGTTGCCTATTTCAAAGGAAATTATGTTAAAGCTTAGACAAATAAGTTATATTTTCTTAAACATAACTAGTTCGGGAAATCTTGATATCACCTCGCATATATATATATATATATATATATATATATATATATATATATATATATATATATATATATAAGCAATGTTAATTCTCTAAATGAATTTAGAGAATTAACATTGCCTGTTTTCACCTTTTCGATATCAGTGAAGAATTTCACTGGAAAAGTATACATAAGATTGCCAAGAATTTATCTCTCTCATCGAAGATCGGTGGCTATCGGACGCTGACGAAGGGAAATAACCCTGAAACCCGGGTCCGTTCGTGCTACAGATCACGATGAGAGGGATAACTTCCCTTGGCAAAACAAACAGGACACAGTAGTGTGTCGATAAGCCAGCTGGAGGAGATGTCCTCCTGGGGCTAAAAGCAATAGTAACATCCACCCCTAGGGGTCAGCCACACTTAAGTGGCAATATACTTCACTTTATATATATATATATATATATATATATATATATATATATATATATATATATATATATATATATATATATATACATATACATATGCGAGGAGAAAGAGTACGAAAGAGAGAGACGACGGGCTTCTTTCAATTGCTCTATACCAAAACCACTCACAAGTCTTTGGTCGGCCCGAGGCAGCAGTAGAAGTCACTGACCTAAGTTGCCACATATATATACAAAGCATAAAAACAAGAGAAGCAAAAAATTGCCATCAGATATCTCATGCATACGTAGGTGATGAAATTGTAAATCCATAGCGAGATAAACAATGGCGATAAAATTTTCATATGGTAACATTTTCATGTTTTGTCTTTCATGTATTTTAACATTCATTTTTGCGACACGAGAAACTTTTATACAAGTATATGGTTACACACACACACACACACACACACACACACACACACACACACACACACACACACACACACACACGCACACACACACACGCACTCTCGCGCACTGACACATACATGCACACGCGCACGTATTATATATATATTCTGCAGCCTAGCAGAATCGGTTGGACGCCGGGCAAAACTGATTAGCGGCATTTCGTCTGTCTCTGCATTGGTTGACTTTGCTGAATTCAAATTTTGCCGAGATTGATTTGCCTTTCATCCTTTCGATGTCGATAAATTAAGTACCAGTCAAGTACTGGAGTCAATGTGATCGAGTGTCCCCTTCCCCCAAAAAATTCAGGCCTTCTGCCTATAGTAGAAAAGATTATTATTATTATTATTATTATTATTATTATTATTATTATTATTATTATTATTATTATTGTTATTATTGTTGTTATTATTATTCCTTCGTAACCCAGTGTAGGTAAAAATGCACCGGAGACTTTAGTCATCTGTAAAGTCGCAACAAGGACCTCAGACAGATAATACTTTCCTTGAGATGTGCGCCGTGCACAATAAGGCTACTTTTTGCAAGACATCAATATTGCATGGGATTTCCAGTAGCCTTAAGATGTTTTGAAGTTTCAATAGGATTGAGCCCAACGCTCCGATCACCACTGGTATCACTTTTACATTACCGTCTCGCATTCCATATAGTCTTGCCATTTCCACTTTCAATTCGGATTACTTGGCGATTCTTTCAACCTCTTTACTCACAACATTCATGTCATTTGGTATAGCTAAATCAATGATCTGACAGTATTTGACTATGTTATTCAATATGACAATATCCGGCCGACGGTGTTCGATTACACGATCCGTCTGAAAATCATAGTCGCAGAGAATCGTTACTTTTCCATCCTCCTGCATAACATTACTTGGTACATGCTCATACCAGTTCTCTGTTACTTCGTATTGGTATTTATGGCATAAAAACCAATGAATATACACACACACTTTATCGTCGCGGCGCTTGTATTCTTTCTGTGCAAGGCTCTCACATGCACTTACCAAGTGGGTCACATTTCCACACTCTTTCCACAGAGTCTGCATTTCTGCATGTCAAGTTTTATAGATGTAATACTTCACTGAATTGGTAGCAAGAGTCTGATCTTTTGCAGCAATGATCAGGCTTCCCGTGGTACGCTTCAAATCGCTTCGCTCAAATCATGCCCACGATGCTGTATTATCCTTAACGTCTTCTGTATTCCTTTCAAACTGTCCATGCATTCTCATTTCAAGGTCTTCTTTTCTCTTCGTAGCACTTTGGTTAAACTCTTCCTTGCCCATCATTTCATCTGCATTTACACCAATGTCATTCGCGGCATATTACAGCAAGTCTTCATCCCTATTTATCAAATACTCGACAAGCGTTCTCCTTTCACTTCTTATACAATGGTCTATACTAATTAGTCCTCTGCCACCATTCTTTCTTGACATGTACAGTTTGTTTACGTTTGCTTCAGAGTGTAGCGCCCTATGCAGCGTCATCAACTTTCACGTCCTTCTATCTAGTGTTGATATTTCCTCCTAAGTCCATTTGAGAATGGATGCACGATATATGACCACGGCAAATGCTCAGATATTCATTGCAGTAATCAAATTTTGGGCATTCATGTTGGATTTCAACACCATCTTTATACCTTTTTGATACGCCTCATTGATCTTCACTTTCATTTCTCTGTGTAGAATATCATCCACCGCTAAAATCCCTAAATATCTATGCCCACGACCGTCGGGTTCACCAATGGTATCTCCTGATGGTAACCGCAATCCTCTGCAGGGATGCTTTCTTCCCTCTTTTCATATTAAGTACTGAGCATTTGGTAATCCCAAATTTCATACAGATGCCCCTATCACACTTATGGACTAGTTTGGTTAAGGAATCTATCAGCTTCGCAGATTTCCCAAACAATTTCAGGTCATCCATAAACAGAAGATGGTTGAATGATGGGCCTTTCTTCCCACATCGGTAACCCATCTTAACATTCCTAAGTGTCATTGTTATGGGTATTAGTGAAATTACAAAACGTAGCGGTGGAAACGAGTCACCTTGGAAGATTTCCCTTCATATTATCTTCTCCAAGGAATACATTACTCGAGTACTGTCGCCGACATCAACAACAAAAGCAATAACAAGATCAAGAGGTTTGCTGGTATAGCAAACACAAAGAAAGATATGTTTACAATCCCTCTGGAGGACAAAATTCGGGACTTACAAAAGCAAAAGATATAATGAAAGTTGACAGTGGTAAGGCATTAGTGCTCGTACCTCTCGAAATAACAGAACCAATTCAGCGAAATGTTAATAGATGTGGCTCTCATACAGAGAGGGAGGCACTTTGCCGGCATTGGTGGACTGAGGAGTTGGTACTATATCCGTCCTACCTTTCGAAGAACAACAATTAGGGTAAACACTAGACCGTTGCCTGTGCGGTACAGGTGTCATTCCTGCAGATAAAAAGGAGCGGCAAGAAGAACTGGTTCCGGATCAACTTGGAGATATTGATCCATGTGAAACCAGTAATTTTCTTGAACTAAGCCTCGGATGGATCTATATGAGCATTTTGATATCGAAGAATATATGGTACAAACAGGGGTCTCTGACTCCACCGCTCCTCGGTTTGTTTCTGCTTGATTCCTTCTGCTTGTTTAGTAGCAGGGGTTTAAGGTCCTTCATCTACTTCAGAGTTAACGCCAGTTTTCCTTGCGAATTTACAAGCATCCTTGACAATAGAATGCAACTATTTTTGCTTTCATGTTTGCGCACAAGTCACAGCATCCAGTCCACTGTACTAGATAAATACCTGTACACTCCTAGAATGGAGGTGTAATAGCAGATTTATAATTGCATCATTCATTTTCCCCAATTTTTGAGTAGGTACAGACGGTCAACATGTGCTGTAGGGTGGTGCATGTTCTTATATGTCAATAACTCTCTTGTTTTCCTGTTCATGTGTTAGAGTTCTGTAGGATTCCAGTTAATGAAGTTAAAACTGTACTAGGCTACTGAAAGTACTTGGATATTAATGAATTCGATGAGAATTTTAGAGTGAAGTTCAGTCTTCAATACAAGTCGTAGTCTCTTATAATATTCCTTTCTTATTTTTTTCTTCATAGTGGTATCACATACACCATCAACTTTATTCATTGCCAGGTGTTTATATGTTTCTGTTGAGTCACGTTCCTTGATGGAAGTGTTGATATCGAATCTAATAGACGCTGTTTGTCGGAGCTTGCCTCTTACGTAAGTTGCTTTGGCACATTTATCGAGTTCGAAATCCATCCCGATATCTTCGCTAAACTCCTTTACAGTTTTTGGTAGCCCTTCTAGTTTTTGGCCATTCCTTGCAAACAATTTTGTACCCATATCCGGCATATTCCATTTCTGTGGGAGTGAGGTTTTTGCTATGCAAAAAACAATGGAGAAAGAGAGTCACCTTGAAAGGTGTCTTGTTTGATATTGATGCTGTTCGCCTGGCTAATCCCTTTACTATGGCTTACAAACAGTTTGTTACACTTGGCCGCGCTATTTTGTAAGAATTAACAAACAAGAAAAGAGATATTGTATATCTCAAGGGCTTTGAGAATCAATTAACGTGTGACACTATCAGACGCTTTCCTGTAGTGATCCATGCCGTACTCAGGGTCTTGTTTTTGCTCCACAATTTTCTAAAATCATTCTGTCTATGGGAAATTTGTTTTTGCACTCATAAGAATTAATTTCCTTTACAACCCTTTTGGGGGCTATGCGAGTTCTGTTCAAGGGAAACATGCATTCGTTCAGTTATTATCGATGTGAGAATCTTGTAAGAGGTGTTGAGACATGCTATATTAGTGACCAATTCATGGGCGATTTTTAGTGTATTCAGTTTTTGGCAGTACTTAAGTGGCTCCTTCATGATTGAGGCCAGCATTTCTCGTGGGTCCTCAATGATATCAGTTAGAGATAAAACGATATTTTCGTATACTTCTGTCAAACAATCTAGCTAGAAAATGGGTTTGTTTTAAATAGATTTCAATCAAAAGTTACCTTTCTTTTTATTCGCATACAACTTCCCTTTTAACTTCGTATGTTTACTATACTTTATGACGGTAATGATTTCTTTTGTACCACTGAAAGTTATAGAAATGTTTAAATGTTTCAAGACTGCATTTTTTGCTTTTCTTTTGTCTGCCAAGCACTTTAAATTCTACTTCCAATAATTATTGAGAAATGGTAATATTTTATTATAAAAGATATAAGACTGATCAAAAAAATCCCAGTGTTCCGAAGCGATTTCATAAAGAGAAAATATATTGACTATCATAGGAAGTAGTACATATCTTAACCGTTGCTTTAGTTCAGATTTTGTTTATTGACTAACAAGTACTCTTATTTCAGAGATTTTATCTTCAAATATAGATATGAAAAGGTAACTGTAAATTGAACACAGCTGGTTTATAATTTTACTTTATGTTATAGCTGACAGTAAACATAGAACAAACTTCAGGAAAAGTAATATCTATCTATCTATCTATCTATCTATCTATCTATCTATCTATTTGTTTGCCTATCTATCTACCTGTATATATACAGATATATGTATGTATATGTATGTGTGTGTATATGTATATGCGTGTGTGTGTATGTATATATATATATTAATATATATATATATATATATATATATATATATATATATATATATATATACACTCACACATACCTTTACATGTGTATATTTACGCATATATACCTATGCGTACAGACACACATACACATACATAGACGCAGAGAGATAAATATAGAATGAGGGGGGATTATGTGTAAGATAATATAGTAGCGTACATATTTTCATTCATATGAGATGTATTCACACATATACATATACACACGCAAACACTTATCCATTTATATTTAGATAAACTTTTCACATATCTGTACTTCAGATACACTATTTACTTTCAACTTTTTTGTGTGTAAGTACCTACATATAAATGCGCGTTTAGCATATCTTATACGTGTGTGTATGTGTGCGTGTGAGTATATGCATTCAATATATATGTATATATCTAATTAATGTTAATCATATGATCATAGGTATTATCTTATAATTACTTCAATTTTTTACTCCGTTTTTATATAAATTGAGTTTATTTGCCTAAAAGATATCAATAGAATTAACACCTGGGATAATTATTTTAATTGAGATGTAAATATTTTTGAATAATTTAACTTTTGCATTAGAACTGTGAAAAATAAACAAAAATGAAGTCAAGTATTATGTGAATGGGGTTATATACTTATCAGAACTTTCCCAAACTATTAGGAACCACGAGTAATATAAGTTGGCTCTTTTGGTAGGAATCAGTTGCATACAATGGAATGGATATTTTGTTTTTAAATAAGGTATGCCAGTGAATGGCATACTAAAACAAGAATCGAAAGTATTTCGCAGGCGCGAAACAATAGGATTTAGCCTTTCGCTGGAAGGGAGACGTCATAAGAATACGTAAGAAATCCAAACAGGGGAAAGTGAATGTGATGATGATGATGATGATGTGCCTATGGGCACAGTCTCTCAAACTGCTAGGATTAACAATAAACTCTCTTCATACTCACTACATTCTCCACTATTCATTAAAAATATGCAGGATACAACGTAAACTGTCATCCCATATATACTATTTTAGAAAAATAGTACTGTTAGGAACGCATGATAGGTCGGAAACCAGGATATAATTCAATGTTATTCTCAACCGAAAACCTCAACTCTCTGAGGCAGGGTTTTACTAAAGGTGATAAGAGCTGCAAAAAAAAACAAAAAAAAAACAAACGGGAAGTCATGGTTGGCTGCATGAGGGGAAAATCGCCTTATTTGAATGGTTTGTCCTACGAAATCGGTAGATTCTTATAGCAGCTGGCAGCTGAATGGGAGAATTCTCATTCTCTGAGGTGATAGTATGTGGGACTGCTAAAATAGGACCCAAACGAGAGGAATCACATTGATAAAATTTTGTTAAACGGAGACTAAATGTTAACCCAGGTGTTAGCAAAGAGATCAGCGTGTGTGCCTTCCATTGGTGACGCAGAGACAGGCGCAGCTCCAAACTAGTTTGGATGGGGACCTGATCAGTTTCGGACGCTAAAACATTGTGGTTGTTCCTACGGTGGTTGGTTTCAGTTCCGTCTTCTGCGGTTGGATTGCTGCAACGTACGGCGTCATATACTCAGCGGAAAGTGGAGACGTTACTGGCAATTCTATGCGAACTACGATATGAGAGAACTGTGTTCGTTTACGCGGGCTACGTCGGTGTCATACTGTCGCCCATAGGTACATAGAGAAAAATGGTCCTGCTCTAAGGATATTTTAGGCGATGGGAGGAGGAAAAATAATCCAAGAAAAGTCGAAGGTCATGCAACTCTGCAAAAGGAGAGGTAGATCCAAGAGTTACCAAAGCGTCGTGGGACACTGGACGAACCTTTTAAGTTCCTTAGGGTTTGGCTGGGTTCAGATCTCCTAGTCGAAAAGAACTGCAGGAGACGAGTAGGGTGGCAATTCTCACTCAGAAATGGTTTGAGAGAAAGCTAAACTCGAAAGGTCGAGCAGAGGAGGCGGACGCATGCATCACTTCGCCAAATAATACCGCCTGACTGTCGTGCCATGCCGCAGTTCATATGTAATCTGAAGCGCATACTCATCCTCTTTCTGTGGAAGGGGCGCGTTCAACTTGTCAGGCGCTCCATTTCACTAACCTACCGCTGCGCGGAGTATTGGGAAAACCGTGGTTGCTGGTGCACAGATATACGCTAAGGCTGCTGCATCTCCAGCGACCACTTGACGATGAGCAGATGTAGTCACCGGTTTTCGGACTCGCTCTTCTGCAGCTTGTGTCTTTCACTGAAGTTCTGTCCTGAATCAAGGACAGAGGCAGGGAGTTCATGTAATCCACGGACTGCTACCTCCTAAATTCGCTGTCCTCTCCGCTAAAATTTGAAAATATCATCATCATCATCATCATCATTATCATCACACCGACGTCCTCATCATCGTCATCATCATCGTCATTATTATTATTATTATTATTATTATTATTATTATTATTATTATTATTATTATTATCATTTTTATTATTATTATTATTATTATTATTATTATTATTATTATTATTATTATTATTATTATTATTATTGAGTGAGAGAGCAGTGCATGCCATCAAAGTGACACTGGGTTAAAAGATACGAAGCCCAGTATACCCGTCATGACTACTCGTCTGATAAGGGTACACCAGGCACATGGAACGCAACCATATGTGCACAGCATAGTTGTGACACTTTCTATTCTTTTTGTTTATTTTTACTAAGTCAAGCATTCTAGCTTCTATTACTCTCTCAGTCTGAATGTTAAAATCCAACAGCTTATATTTTTTACTTTCTAGTACTTTACTGAGTTCATGTTTATATCACTTATCATTCTGGTCAAATCTTAGCTTTCTACATTACACCCAATGGATTAATCTCCCTAGGCTGACATGTCTTTTCCATGCTACATTTACTAACTGTATGAGTAACACTCCCCTCCTTTGATTTGCATAACCTACAATGGAAATCTACTTGATTTTTGTCTATCCTGGCTTTTATCCAATTAGTTTTTAATGCCTGATCTACTTTCTATTTCTTCATGCTATAACTAATTAACTTTCTTACGTTGACTGTAGTACTGAATATTCTGAAACATTCACTTATCCACGAGTGTGGAATCATGTCATAGGCTTTCTTATAATCTATCTACGCTTTTGTTAAATTGTTCTGTCTAGATTATACTTCGTTTAGACCTCCATTGCCTATGCGTTCCTCTAGTCTTCTTCCTGTAACATTTCTGTTCTTCTGGCAGTAAATTCTGGCTGTCAAGCTGCTCATAAATGCTTTCTGAGAGCATTCCTACTAACAGTTCCCGCGCCAATGGTAAGCAAGTGATTAATCTAAAATTACAAGCTATATTGCCTTGCTTTTGTGTTTCGTATGGAGTACGGCTCTCCCTCTAGTCATCCAAGTAGGTACGACTCCTGAATTAATTCCCTCAGTCTGCCATGAAAGATACTAAATTTCCTTAATCAATATCCTTGGGCTACAGCTTATCCTGAGCCTTTCCTATTTGGCATCCTACATAACAATTTAGTCATTAATGCACTAGTTAGTTTTACATCTGGCTACCCCTTACTAACCACTCCTTCCTTCAATTTCTCTAACTATGCTGCATCTCTATTATGCTTAAATGGTTTATCCCAGATATAACCCGACAAATGTCTAGCTTCCTCTGCATTACGTTTCTGATCTTCATTAGTTTCTTCTACTCTATTCATTTCGTGATAAAATCTCTTCTGGTCTGTCTCAAACAATCTGCTCTTTTCAGATGTTTGGAAAGCTTACCTGTCAGTGCTATGATGCGCTTTCAGTTCTTCCATGACTATTCTAAATTCTTTCTTCTTGACTAAGGCGAAGATTTAAATCTTGTGCGTTCTAATTCGTCCTGTTTTCAAGCTTCTTATTCTATTCAGAACTTGTCTTAGATCTTCACTTAATTTTCTAATCTCCTTTTCCATATCTTTCACTTCCTCTTCTTTTTCTGAGGAATACCTATTCTGCTAGCAACTACTAACCCTCTTGGATAAATCAATATGTTAATGTCAGCTATATCTTTAGTATCTACACTACTGATAACAAAATCTACATTTTCAGTAATATGTAGTAAGTTCTTTCTATTAACACCTTTGAATGCTGGTAATTATTTCTTTTCTTTATTCATTGCTTCCTTCAATTCATCCAAAATCTTTCTCACTTATTTCTCAGGTGTCAGTTTTTCCTTTCTGACAGGTGGCACTATTATATTTTCTCGTAGGCTGTTCTTTGACTAACTATATCACTTATGCTGTTTGGCTGTTTTACTTGAACTCCCTTTTTTTAGTTCTGTTCTGATCTGTTCTAACTCTAATTCTGTCAACCACTCTTTTCTCCTAATTGCACTAGCCTGGTCCAACAGTCACTCTACTCTGTTGCTTCATGCATCTATTTTTTAAGCAAAGTGCTAACGTGTGTTAGTACGTTTGATAAAATAGGGGCATATAATACCACCACCACCACCACCACCACTACCACCATCACCACTACCACCATCGCCACTACCACCACTACTACTACTATTACTACCATCACCACCACCACCACCACCACCACCACCACCACTACTACTACTACTATCATCATCGCGCCTTGATGACATCAAGGCGACGAGCTGGCAACATCATTAGGACGCCAGACAAAATGCGTAGCCTTATTTCTTACGTCTGGGTTCAAATTCCTCCGAGTTCCAAATTATCTTTTATCTTTTCGGGGTCGATAAAATAATTACCAGTTGAGCACTGGAAACACTGTAATCGACATATCCCCGTCTTGAAATTGCTGCCCTTGCCGTCGTCGTCCTCGTCGTCGTCGTCGTCGTCGTCGTCATCATCATCATCATCATCATCATTTAATTGTTCCCGAAACCCAATCTTTATATGCTACTGCTATATATCGTCCATGAGTCTAAATGAATTTACAATTTCCAAGTTGGCTCAAATCTGTTAACGTACACAAACATTTATTTTAATGATGAACATATTGTCATCTAGTCTTTGTTCAGATGAATATCTCTTGCAGCTCTGGACTTTTATATGAATATGATAGGAATTATTTCTACTGGATTTAGTTCTCTATTGTCTCATGATATCAATTTCGCTTAAATATGTGTACATAGTTCATACCTCTATTGATGGTTATCATACGGCATTCAGACGCTGTAGGAACCAATCTACAATAGTTTAATTGTAACTCGTCTAGCTTTGCTGATTCTTAGCATTTAACTACAACGTGTTTCATTATTTCACGCAACGGACTTGGGATGCTATCTTTTATCATTTTCCTTTTACTTGTTTTAGTTATTTAACTGCGGCCATACTGTGGCAACGTCTTCTGGAATTTTGAACTAATCGACCCTAGAATACTATTCTATATTTTTAAAACCTGGTACTTATTCTATCTTTTTCTTTTGCCGAACCACTTAATTACGTGGACGTAAACACACTAACACTTGTCGTAAAGCGGCGAGGGCGGAGGACAAACACAAACGCAAAGATGGGTGCACATACACGTAACACCTAAATACACACAAACACGCACACACACATACACGCACACACACACAACGGGCTACCTTCAGTCTCCGTGTGCGAAATCCAGTCACAAGGCTTTGATCGGCCCGAGTCTTTAGTAGATGACAATTTCGCAAGGTGTCCCGCTGTGGGAGTGAAACCGAAATCCTGTGGCTGCAGAGCAAACTTCTTACCACACATCCATGCCTGCGCCTGCGTTAGTTCCTTATAAATATCTTTTTTACCTTATTATATTATTCTAAACAGATAATTCACTAAAATATTACTATTGATTTTTTTTAGACTAACGATGATGAGCGTAGCCTTATCAAGTCCAACGTATCACTGAGTAACGACATGTCACTTATAATGTTTCCACAATTTTAAAAGTTTAATTAAATCAACGAAACCATCTCTTAACTTCTCAAATCTATATAATCTCTAATTGTACAACATGCCTTTCTCCAAAGAAAGAGTAATTTCTGTAACAAAATACGTAAACATACATATGTACCTACATACAAACAAACACATATACGTACATACCTACGTACGTACGTTCATACATACATACAAACATACAATCATATATACACCCATACAAAAAACAAACATACACACATACAAACATATATACATATGTCCGGACGTGTATATATGCATGCGTACAGACAGACTTACATGCATGCATACATACATACTTATTTACATACATGCATGTACGTTTACATACGTACATACATATTACATACGTACGTATATATACATGCGTACAAACACACGTGCATGTATACATACTTATGCACATATGCACATGCATGTATACATACATACGTACATAGTACTACATGCACACATACATGTATACATACATACACACACATGCATACATGTATACATACATACATGCATGCATACATACATACATACATACATACATACATAGTACGTACATACATACATACATACATACCTACATACCTAAGTACATCTGTATGTATTTCAAAGAGAAACAACGAAATCATTTAAAAACAGGAAATAATTTTCCGTTACACTTCGAAAATAAAACGCGATCTCTGTATGTTTGTTCATTAATCATCATTATTTAAAACCCACCCAACTATTGATCTTCTCTAATGCTACAACGGAAAGTTAATCCTCGATATTTAAAAAGTTTCTTAGATAAAAATAGCATAACTACTCATATATTTAGAGTCAGCAATGTTAAATTTAGGCTATCGATTTCCTTTTTCTCACACGTACGTCATCAATGTGTGGCGTAGAAATAGATTTCCTTTGCCACAGAATCACATTGACCCCAATCCTCTCTTTATCATTGTAAATCACTTTGCCTTCAAGTGTTTATAGACACACGTACATACATAGATACACATACACGTATGCATGTATGCAAGTATGTATATATGTATATACACATCTATCTATATATATATTTGTACACACCAAAATTCACTCACACGCAAAATACGTATACTTGTATATACCTAAATAGGGTATCATGCGAGGGTGTGGAAAGAGTATTACAGGTGAAATGTAACTCAGTACAACTTGATAACTTGGTTGGCTCGTCTACGTATAACCTTGTAATTCTATTAAGCTAGCTTGGAGAGCATTATGATTTTTTATACTCGACTGATGAAAGATATGTATTGTCAAAAAAATGATGAACGCAGAGGAGTCAATGGTCTTCCAGTAATTTTTTTTCAGGAAGATGAAATGTTTGTACATACATAAAAACTTGTTTTAACTGCAGTTAAGTGAAGCATGGGAAAATAGATAGACATATCTACAACTTGAACACTGGTGATTACAGGCCGATGGGTGTGACATACGGACACGCTGGATTAAAGATACGATGCGCGGCAAACGACTGAAATGTTGGTTTATGGTCATATCAAATTAGAAGATACAGCGAGGTTTATAGTTCCCTTCAGTAATTGTGATAGACTTTCTATCTCATACAGATTGAGTTGCTTTGAATTTATCTTGCAAATGGAAATATCGTGTGAGAACGCGAGAGTGAGTCTGATGTACGTTTAGTTCTTTCTTACTTATTATGGTCCTAATGTCGGTGCCAAGAAAGTATGATTGAGTGGCACAGAGATACAACTATAGGTAAAAAAAACTTGTTGTGGTGTTTGTAGCATATCACACATCAGCACTAATAAAAAGGTGCTAATCCATAGTTTCAGTCTCATATAATACGAAGTTAAGCGGCAACTATCTAGTCAACTGCCCGTTCCCTATGTGACTACACCTCTTGCTGAAGATCAGCTTTGCTAATCGTGGTCTTCATTGATTACGGAACACTGATTACTTAAACTTTCTGGACCCACAGATGATGGACAAATCATTGCGGAATGAGGATACCGCATATTTCTAATTATGAAATGCCCACACTCAGAGAGCCTAAAGTCGCTCGTAAGATATATTATAAACAAGTGCATAAATCCACCTCTTCGTATTAATCTATAAAGAAAGCAAAGAAAACATCATTAATTGAATGGGAAACGAACCATTTTGGGTCAACAATTTTCTTCATTATCTGATGTAACAAGCCACGTGATGCCTGATTGCATATAACATATCTATACATACACACGAGCACACACAATTGCACAAACACACATATCATATACTATCTGGTAGTAAATATACATCAGAGAATATCTACAGTAAGATTAATTAGAATTCTACGCCTACGACATTCATGTGGTGATTAATGGTGGATTCCACGTCTATAAATAAATTTAGAACTCAGAACTGACACAGTCAGAAGTAATACCAAGAAGTATCCCGTCAGATGATCTGAGAATTACACCAATTCACCATTCGCATTTGGCAATTTATTTTGCTCCAATTAATTTGGCTCCAACATTGGGCTTGACATACTTTGATATAGCGCAGACAGACACAAGAATCGTGCTAGGTATTTTGTTCTAAACACTCAGGATTATTCCAATTCTACTGAGATTATTTAAAGGCGTGAACAAGAGAAATATATAATATACACATCTAGATGTGTGCGAAATTCGAGGCCGAAGATCCGTATTTCATGAACCATGCCATCTACATTTATATATTTATCAAGGGGTACGTATATTTTTAGCAACATTTTGGTGTTAAACTTTCTGAGTTTAGCATAAATCTTCATCACTAAATATACACTTTCCTTTAAATATTTTATGCTTTCCTTTCCTATCACTTAAAGCTATTCTCTATCCTCTGGTGTTTCCAAACAAATAAATCAACATTTTCAATTAACACTCTTTTGAAATAACTTGTGTTTGAAATCCTTATAACTCTCTTCCACTTCGTCATATAAAATGTGTGAATGAAATAGTAGCTACTCCTACTGAGATATATCCGTACCTCGGTTTTAGCTTATATTCCGTATCACTCCGTTAATAATATTAAGGATGGAGTGAAAATCACTGAATTTTATTTTCACTAACCAATAAATGTCATCTGTTATGCAAACAGCAAATTATCATCATCCAACTTCGTGGTCTTTGTTAGCACTATATTATAACATTATTTTATTATTTTTATTTATTGTCTATCAGAGAAAATAATGAATAGTTTTCCCTGACCATAAATCATTCTTTACAGCTTGAGACATAACCAAATGTTATGAAGTCTGTTTCGTAATCACTAGGTTCCAAGTTCGATTCAACGTCGTGTTATTTTGAATTATTTTGAGTAAATTTCTTTCACAATTTCTACAGTTCCTGCAGTTACTTATTTATTGAACTAGATGATTTTGAAGGAAGGAGAATGCCATTGTTCCCATACATTTTGTACGTTGTCTAAGACCGATAAACTCAATGCCCATAATGAATCGTTTCAAACATTGTACGCTAACACTTGCAGGCTTGACATAGGTCGGCAAAATGTCCAGTGGGTCGAACTTCCGAAGGACTAGATTAACGATCTAATCTGGGAGGGTTCGACACAAAATGGAGGACGAATGGTTTGCGTGTCTTACCAACCAACAACATCTAACATTCATTATTATAATCATGTACGAGACAGTGAAAGGAGACAGCTCGCCTGTGGAACGGAGGTTGAAATGTGTTTGTTAGTGATTATAACGACAATCTTTCGAGTGACCTTTCACTTTATTTGTCTGTTTAGCAGCAGAAAAGTCTCAACTATGGGAGCAGTACATCGTGGTTGTCTTCATTTGAACCATATAAACTGTCAGAAACTGTTGTGAGCTGAAATGTTTCCTGTCGATGAAAAGAAGAGTGTTCTTCGGCATGCAGTCTAAGTTCTGTAAAAAAACTACATGGTTCAAAATTCAATCCGTATCCGTTGCACCTTGCGTAAGTGTCTTCTATTTTAACCTCGGGCCAACTGAAGCCTCGTGAATGGATGTGTTAGACGGAAATTGAAAGAAGTCCATCGTATAGTAAATGCCACACGATTTAATGGTACTCTAAAGTCAAACTACTTCAATAAGTATAACCACGCGCCGACTTGGAGGTAATGGAGCTAGGAGAAATTCCTTCAATAAAAAACAGGCTTTAATTGTATACTATTAAAAATTTTATGGTCAGCATGTATTACCATGTTCTCCACTCATCAATACAAACATAACTGGGATATAAACACAAACACACACAAACACCGAGGCACAAACAAATATATATATATATATATATATATATATATATATATATATATATATATATACACACACACACGATTCTTCTAGGTGGTTCCGTATTATGGCCGGAGTCTAGTGACTGGAACAAGTAAAAGAAAAGATAATATTCTCTTCCGAAGAGTGGGTACTGCTCGATTGGCGATAAGTAGATCATTGCTCAACAGATGGAAATGTGTTGAGAACAAAACCGTGTATTGAGGGAGTCAAGAGATGAATTTGAATAGAACAGAATGCCATGACTGTGCAATCTGAAGGGCAGTTACCGATCTAAGTGATAAGAGAAGTGTGGAGGTAAGATTGGAGCTACGAGTAGAACTAACACTAGAGTTAAGAGAGGAGCTGAGAGTGGAGCTAGAAAATCTGATCCGCAACACAGACATGGCCGACGGCTTTGGTGAAATATAAAGCAACAATGTTTTTGCCGAACTACATGATGAGCAAAATAAACGTGTTGGTATTCAATGGATCTGGCTCAGTTGAAACAGTGCTGGTTGTTACACACGCTACACACCTTTCTAAGCACTGCTGTAAACAGCAGAAGTGGGTTAGAACGTTTTACAGAGTTTAAGGTCAATCTGTGCCAAGCGGCTTTACTCTCCGTGCTTTAACGTCGTTAGTATGGCAACAATACGGATACTTACTGATCAGAGCACGTATATATATATGTATGATGATAAATGGTTTTACCGATAAGGGTATATATATATATATATATATATATATATATATGAGTAAATATATGTGTGTGTTAGGGAGTGTGTGAGTGTAAAGCAAGAAAGAAAGGGAGGGAGAATTTTTAGTGGAGTTTAAACGTAAGCATCACATTTGTTTATACAGTAGTTTCCTGGATAGAGGAAGAGTGATCAACCGGATTCACTCCAGTCATGTTGTGGGATGTGATCAATTACTGGGCGCCCTCTTTAAATATCGACAGGGACTCGTTTTGTATCTCACCTATTGTAAGGGTGTAAAGAAATCGATTGGTTACATCTGCTTATATGCTGAATAAAATAGATATAGCTCTTTGTTTCGAATGTTATTACACTAAAACAAATACGGTTAACGGAGCAGTAATTTTGTTTTCCTTATTTCTAAACTGTACCGTCTTTATACGACTACCATAGGTAGAGTACACTTGACTAGATGGCACAAATTAGTTGAGGTGTTCTGGGGTTTGTCCTGCTGAGAGAGAACCTGTGGTTTAACGACAGATTCAGTTCACACAGTGAAACTGAAAAAAATTGCGCACTCACAGAAACACGTTTGATTCCGTACATAGTGTGATCAAGTAAAGAACTGAGAGAAAGGAAGTAGAAATGGCAAGGAATTCATTTTTCTAAATATTTATAACCAGTTCTGTTTCTTTCAGCCCCTTTCTCTCTACATGACATAAATGATAGTAAAAGTAATGTAAAAAACCTTTAGTCTAAAATTGTTTTACATGTCAATATGGATTATTAACGAAAAAATATGAGAGCAGAAACTGCTAAAGACAACATAATTAAAGAAATATTAGCATTCAAAGCAAAACCCCTGAAATAGGGGAAAATTTTAAAGCATAAATAGCATCAAGATAGAATAAAAATGAACATGTTTTTTTAGATATCGTTGCAATTTTAGCAGGGATTATATAATATTGATAAAAGTCTTATAATAAAGAGATTTAAGAAAACATTGATAACAAGTGGGTTGGGCCATTTATCTGTTCTTATTTTTATTAATTTCTTTCAATTCGCTTTCCATTATTTCTTCCAAGTATTATTATTGTTGTCGTTTTTGCTGCAGCTGTTGTTGTTGATGTTATATATTTCTTGAGTTTTTAAAAAATTAAATCAGATTTAATCTGTTCCTGATCCTATGTAATATTGTTCTTTTATCTGTGTTCGTTTATTTTCCCTTTCATTTTGTTTTAAAATCTACGTATTTTCTTTAAGACGTTTTATGCAGTTCTAAGAAGGGTTTAATTTGAAACAATTTTGGTTAAAAAAGCAGCTGACACACACTCTCTCTCTCTCTCACACACGCGCACGCACACACACACACACACACACACACACACACACACACACACACGTACACACACACGACACATACACATGTGTATGTGTGTGTACATGTATATATTTAAAATTATCATTATTATTATTATTTTTACTATATCTTCTTAATCTAAAGTAACTCATTGAACATCGTTTGTGCTGACTTTTATGACTTGTATATCTATATGATCTCAACAAAGACACGTTTAATATGGGTACATTATATTTCTTGGATATAGCTCGATCCATATACAAACATTCAAAATTATGTAATTTCAAAAGAGGAAGTGAATTTACATGAGGATCGGTATACTATGTTTATTTAAGAGATTTAAGTTTAATCATGCTGGGACACAGTCATCAACATTAAAATGAATAGTATCGATTTCAATACTAGAATGATATTTTTGTATCAGCGTCGAAAGGATAACAAAGTCGAGAGGTGTAGGATATGAACTTGGGCCGCGAAGTTATTTAATCGATAACTGAATGCATTTTATCAAACGATCACCTTATTTTATTTTCTGTCAACCATCGGTATCCAGAACATACATACAAACATTCCACTGAAATGGGATCCTTCTGTACAGACTGGGACTGATATGGCTTACGGAGAATGAATGACCATGTCGATCTATACGGTATTAGAATTTGAAACGGAATGCGATAAACAAAGTACGACTATATATTTTGTACAATGCGTCACTGATTCCAGCAGCAGGGATTTGCGTGCATCCAAGCCAACAACGTTGACATTGCACACTTGATCAATCTGCTAGAATCAATAGTCATATTGCATTTTAACACTTACAGTGAGAAAATCAGTCGATGAGGTTGATCTCATAATTAGTTTAGATACATGACAATAAGGTCATAAGTTCGATGATTTTTATTATAGGTCTGCCTGATCAGAGCCGACCTGGAGATAAAAATAAATATTATCGTAGACAGAACATCTGTTTGATTGAAGCTGGTTAGAAACTTAAATTAATAACGTGCACACATTTATGAACATTTCTTACCAAACAAATCCTTTAATGTATTTGTAGTCTTTTCTTATAGCATTTGTTTGATCGGTTTCTTCATCTCAAAATCTGCACACTGCATAATATTCACTGCATAATATTCACTGCATATTACACATAGTACAATGCATTGTTGATCGTACGCAACACAACGTATTTGTCAATTTATTAATACAATGTACAGTGCCCTGCACAACAGATTTGAGCAGCAGGATATATATAAAGGATTTGATAAATAGAATTTAAATGATATAGGTGATATCATGTTCTACCCATTTCATTCAAATAAAGCCGCAATAACATGTGGCCTTTTGTGCTAGAGCTTTATTCAACTGAATACGCGACCCCACAACATACATCTTGGAAGCCATCTTACATAGACTTGATTACGCGGAAGCATGTAAAATGTAAGCTATACTACTATAATATAAACATAACAAAGGCATCGTATCTCCAGGAAACGAATTGGCTACATTTCTTTTGTAATTCTAGAACTGCATCTAATACCTCTCGAAGTATTCGTTCCTGTAAGAATTCCTGCAGGAATTGTCAATTTGCATTCTTCACTTTGAGAATTTGGAATAACATTCGCAGCTTGAGGGACTAAATCTGTATTTTACTCACTCACAGCATTTGAATCATTATAAATTTGATTTGTATGAACTCAGCATAAACATCTCCTACAGCATTACTACAATTTCCAGTGAAGCAATATTCACGGGAAAATTGCAGATTTTCAGTTTCTTTTTCAATGACATGCATAAATCTATGTGTACACACATACACACACACATTCACGCACAGACGCATGCACACATACATACACACACATATACATTCACACACACATAAAAGGCCCTTGCGATTATATTCCCTGCGGTTTCTATAAAAGCTGTGAGCTTTGCAAGCTTTTCAAATTTGAATTCAAATGGCGTGATCTGACAAAATGTCGTAGTTGACAAAATAATGTACCAGTTGTGTAGTCAAAAGTATCGACTTGTGCAGTAAAGAAGAGCATTGTATATACCGTTGAACTTCAATGACTGAAAGTGATCTTCTTTTGAGGAATCCTAAACTTCGAGCCAAATTGATTCTCACACCGTTTCAGATATTCTGACGTAATCGACAGATTTATATCAAGGTTTAATTTAATTAAAATACACGAAAGAACAACAATATTTGCATATGCTGCATGAAAAGTGAATTTGGATTTTGATGAAACAATGATGTTTTCTGTAGGCATATCACCTGTCAAATCACAACGTTTGTTTTAAAGAAAAAGACAAACACTAGCTGATCTACTTATGGAAAATTAGATGAGGTATTAAAGACCATATGGAACAAAAGAGAACAACATTTACTAAGTGTATCTTATGTAGTTTGAAATTAATATATGCTTTGCAATAAGAAGACATGGTCACGGCTGCATCGTTATTTTTATATATTTGTGATATCAAGGCTTATTTATAGTCAATACATAGAATTTGCTGGCTTGCAGAGCAATAGCCAATGTAAGTTAAACAACTCATTAGCCTTATTTGTACTTTCATATCTCTGATTAATCTCTCTACCAGCGACGATGCAAGTAACGAAGAGCCGATGAGCTTAAATTTAGATCAATAGTGTTTAGCCCTTCGACAACCATCATTGTGTAGAGGTCTGGTCAAAGTTATTCTAGGTGCGATCTTTCATTTTTTTAATTATTATTTGTACAATGTATCCAGATTACATTATCTATATGCATCCTTCCGTATTGTTAAATCAGTAAGGGAGACATAGTTTGGCTGCTATCACTATTTGTTGTCAAAATACAAAGCATCTCGTTGTCTGAATGTAATTTTTCTGTCCCGGTGTAACTTCTTTAGATTATATCATGCATTTTAATATTCTACATTTTCTTAAGGTGGCGGGCTGGCAGAATCGTAAGCACGCTGGGCAAAATGCTTAGCAACGTTGCGTCCGACTTTACACCCTGAGTTCGTTCGCCGAGGTCGATTTGCTTTTCATTCATTTAGGGGTCAATAAAACGAATACCAGTTGAATACTTGGGTCGATCTAACCAACTTACTCCCTACTCCAAGCTTGCTGGGCTTGTGCCAAAATTTGAAATCAATATTTTACATTTTCTTCGAGGTCGATTTGTCTTTCATTCCTTTAGGGTTCAATAAAATGAGTACCAGTTGAACATTTGGGTCGACCTAACTAACTTACTCCCTACACCGAACTCTGAGCTTGTGCCAAAATTTGAAATCAATATTTTACATTTTCTTAGATTAAACATTCCTGAATTTGCTAATTGATAGACATCTGATCTATTAAGTATTTCATCTGATCATAATTTATTCACTCGTACGACAAGTCATTTTAAAATGTTCTGATAATTCTGCCGAATAAAGTACTGCAACGTCTCTAAATATACAAAGGAAATTGTTATTTCTATTTCATGTGAAAACGAAATAACTGATTGATAGAATATAACGTGTATTTAGACATAGAAGAACGATTTGAATTTACGTTGCAATATTTAACTTTTTCTCTAATCAGGTTTGTAATGTAATACCATATTCTCTAATATCAGAGAAACAATTGACAATATGTTATCTAATAGAATTATGGAATCAATTATTAATTCCATGGAATAACCGTAGAGTAGGGCAGCTGGACCTATTTTGCATTGCGATCACTCAAAATATATGTGTATTTCCGTTATCTAAAGTATGCTGCTCAGTGTATCAACAATTAAATCAGAAACACGCATACACAGGAGCAAGAATAAATACATATGAACCAACATTTATGTGTTTCCTGTTGTTGTTAATTTTAAAGTTAGTTTTTAATATTACCTATATTTAGATTGAATACTGTTGTACATAGGGTAAATTTGTTTCAAAGATGTAGTTTTTTGGGGGTATGTTTGTTCCCACACAAAACCTATTTTAGTGCTGTTGACATCGCCGGAGTGAATGGTGCTACCCAGGTGTGGTAACATGATATCCGTGGGGCAGCTGATGATGGAAGTATGCTGGATTGTTCGTATAGCCGTTTTTGTATATGTGGAATATTGTTATAACACATCCGTTTGATATACATATATATATTTATCAACGTTATTAATCTCATCAGATATGTAACATGCTTTATGATGTTTACATCTCTGTTGCCAGAATAACATACTCTACCTTCCGACAAGTTATGGTAATCATGCTGAACGATTGTACATATGGGTACATGCACTAACACAGATATAAGCATATATGTGTATAGACATATATATGTGTGTTTATGTGTAGGTGTGTAAAAATGTACATACATATAGAAATATATGCATATATATAAATATGTATTTATATATTATATATATTTACAATTATATATATATATATATATATATAGGAGGGAGAATGTACGAAAGAAAAAACAACAGACGAGGACACGTGGTGTAAACAACAAAAGGATGTATTAGTATGACGCTCGGGAATAAGGAAAGTCTTTAACGTTTCGAGCTACGCTCTTCAACAGAAAGAATACGGAGAAAACAAGGAGAAAAACACGGAGGAAAAAAATGAATAGTCACTGAATCCTGTCTCCACTCATCAAACACGAACTTCTGGACTCTACCTTCTTTCATTCTGGATTTACTCTTTCTGGACTGTT
>NC_142938.1:27025250-27030250 GCF_046866305.1 Octopus bimaculoides | reverse complement strand
GCAGGCGTGTCGCCGGAGTGGGAATCGGCAGAGTGAACCCTGAGATTGGGGACGCGCGGCTAGTGGCGGCGGTCGTTCCCGGAGTGGAGGACGAGGCGGGAATGTTGAGGGTTACTAAGGCTGGGGCGGTTAATTGTTGGGGGTGTGGCCTCCAGATGGCAATACAAGTAAGCCTCAAAGATTTGCACGAGATCACACAGGCGATTATTCTGCCGGAGGACGTTAGGCTGAGAGTGGTGGAGGAAGGCAGACCACCAACATTTTTCTTATGTGGACAAAAGGGGTACATGAAAGCAAGGTGCCCACAGAAAGAAGACAAAGAGAAGAAGCAGGAGAAACAATGTGAGGGACAAACTGTCGAGGTCGCGGTGCCGGAAGGAAAGAAAAACAAAGATGAATCATTCACTCCAGAAAAGGATGAAGGACATAAAAATGGAGGTGAAAAGAAGCTGGTTAGATGCATCAGCAGCTGCATCAAGAGTAGGATGTAGTATGGAAACAGAAGCAGAATTGCAACGCGTAGTGGAAGACATAGGCGTTGAGAATTTTGTTAGTACACCAACGGAGGTACCAAGAGGAATGACGCGCTCGGACAGCCCAGGTCCGTCGCTGAAGCAAACAAATGTAGAAGAGAAAAAGAAAAAAGTGGCATATGATCACATGTCAAAAGTAGAGCAATTGAACGGAAGATCACAAAATTTAAATCGGTAATAAGAATTAACTTGCCTCCAGAAAAATATCCAGAACACATCAAAGGAATAGTAGTTGATGAATAGAGACATCGCAGATTGAAAGAACAGTTCGGAAATGGTATAGACCCTTTTAGGTGCTGAGATAGAATTCGACAATTTACTAACACTAGCAGAGTACGAGGAATTGGAGCCCTTGTTTAACTACAATAGAGACATGTTTTAAAAATGGGTAAAAAAGAGAAAATAGACTTTAAAAAAAACGACTCGAAAAAGAAAAAAAAGAGAGAAAAAGAAAAACTTTTTAAAGATTGTATGATTTAATTGTTAAATGGTACTGCTTGAGAGTGGGGCTCAATGCAGCCATTTCATCATCATTTATTTCTACCATTTTTATATACATCCTTCATTTTACATTGTTTTTTTGTCCCCACTGTGGTGTTTTGTATGTCTTCTGTGCCAAATAAAGAAAGGGTGTTAGTTTGAGTTGAATTCGGAGGGAAGTCGGAAGGTGTTGGTTGGTTAGTTAGTTCCTTTGGAATACTGATTGTTGGTTCGTGAAGAGATTTTTGAATCGTTACGTTGTTATTATGGCTGCATTGTAATCTTGTTTACTGTTACAACACTGGCACAGTGGTGGGACCACGCTATTTGGAAACTAAGGATACAACATCTGGTGATGAGGGTTTCGAAACTCACGTGGATTATTTAACAATTTGTTCGTGATACAACTTATTAAATGATGGAAGACCTATTAGCTTCTATAATACAGTTGCAAAAGCAACAAGAACAGCAACAGGCGTTGCAGAAGCGACTAGTACAACAACAACTACAACAGCAACAATTATTGGGGCTATACGCAAAACAGTCCGAAAATGTGGTAAGTTCCTTTTTGCTAGACGGCGTATCGAACTCCATAACATAATTCAGTTATAACCTAGTGGAGGATATAACATTTGCATCGTACTACAGAAGGTATGAGGAGATTTTTATGGTGGGACGAAGGAAACGTGAGGCTATTATTATGTAAATTAGCTCCGTCTAAGCATGAACGATACCGTAATTTCATATTACCCAAAACGTCTACTGAAATTTGTTTATAGGAAGCAGTCAAAGTACTGTCTAAATTGTTCGGTGATAGAACTTCTCTATCTAACACGCGAATGGGGTGTTAGAATTTAACTACAAAGTAGAATGATGAGTTTATTACGTATGCAGGAACAGTCAACAGAATGTGTGAAGGTTTAAATTTAAAGAACTTACTCTTGAGATGTTTAAGTGCCTCATTTTCAACAAGGCCTTGCAGCAAATGAAGATACATAAATAGGGGCAAAAATTTTTTCAAAACTTGAACAAAAGAATCGCGATTTAACCCTGCAAACTCTTGCATAGGTGTGTCAAGAAAAGGACTTCGCAAAAATGCAGATATGTCGACTGAGAAAGTATAACCATAATAGATTGCTCGGTTCCAATCCGTGTTACAGATGTGGAGGCTTACGTTTCAGAAAAGATTGGCCCTTTAAAAACCCAAAATGCTACAGTTGTAAAAGATTTGGACACACGAGTTCATACTGCAAAACAAAAGTACGAAGGTCAAATGTAAAACAAATCAACTCCCAAATAAGGAAATTTGCACGCGTAAATGTAAAGGGAGTAAACATTAAATTACGACTAGATACTGGTAGTGATATTTCAATCATTAACACCGACACGTGGAAGAAAATAGGAAAACCTATGTTAAGGAAAACAGCAAAACTGCACGTGGTGTGATGGGTGACAAACTACACTTTGTAGGCAAAATGTTGAATGATGTCACATTTCGAGGAAACACTTATAAGGCGAAAGTTTCCCTTGTAAACAATGCAACCAATCTGTTTGGTACCGACTGGTTGAAGTTATTTGATTTATGGGATCTCCTAATAAGCCAATACAGTAAACACTTAAGTGGCTGCCCCACCAGTGAAAAGAACTCAGCAACTGAATTTAAAAAAAAAATAATTAAGAACGGTATGTGTAATATTATCAAGAAACTGCCAGTGATAGCGCATGATATAAAAATGAAATCCACAGAGGATAATTATATTACAAAAACGAAAGAAATGTTTTTAAATAAGCAAAATAGAAATACAAATTCGAATAATTTTTCACTATTAGACGATGTTTTAATGTACTCACAAAGAGGGATAATACCTGAGAATGTCGAGAATGAAGGCCTTAATGAGTAGCTATGTATATTGACCGACAATAGACCGGGACATTAAAAATTGTATAAAATCATGTACAAGCTGTATGCTAGCAACCAAAGCATCACCAGTGAAATATCAATCGGAGCCCGAGACGGATATTCCGTGGTCCAGGGTATATATTGGCTACGCTGAACCGGGGAACGACGCATAATATCTAATCGTTGTTGATAGAAGTACAAAGTGGCTAGAGGTATGCCGGTGTAATAAACCAGCCACAAAGACAATAATAAAGTTCCTGTATGAATTATTTGCCCGATATGGTGTTCCAGACACGTCGGTATCAGATAATGGAATACAATTTATGAGCAGTGAACTCAAAAGTTTCCGCAAAATAAATGGAACAAAGAAAGATTTGTTGAATCTTTCAAGCAAATGTTTAAAAAAGCAAGGAAAAACGTAGAAAGTGAAGAAGCACTAGCTTTTTGAGGGTATATAGTGTCACGCCCAATCCGAATTCCAGTTCACGCGCAGAACGAAGTCGATCTTCGAAAAATTATTGCTAGGAAAAATAAATTTAAAGGAAATACAGAAAAGACAACAAAACATTTCAAAGTATGAGATAAAGTTCATTTTAAAATTTACAAAAATAGTAAAGATGACTGGGAGAATGGTTTTGTAACTAAAAGTTTAGGAAATATGATGCATGTAACGAAAGGACAACGTTGGGAACATAAGAGACACTTAAAACAATTTAAGTCGAGACATACTGAAAAACGAAAGGAAATACCAATAAAAGTCTGGTATGGCATGTTTGAGGTGCCAGCACAGAAATTAATTGAGCCTCGTAGAAGCAACAGTATAAAGAGTAAACAGACTGTACACTATGAAGAAATAGACTGAAAGAGCGATTATAAACAGTAGCAGTGGGTGTGAAGTCTGTGTATTAGGTTGACTTGAGTTCCCAGTGAATTTGGAAGGTGTCGATTGGTTAGTTCGTTTGGAATATTGATTAATTCGTGAAGATATTGTTGGGTCGTTACGTTCTTATTACGGCTGCATCGCTATTTTATTTACTGTTACAACACTGGTGCAGTGTATCTAAACCATCCGTCATAATATCGTGGCTGCAGCACAATATTTGGAAACAGAAGATACAATAATGTATATATATATGATAGGATTTAAGGTGAAATATCGCAGAAATCTTGTGTGTGTAAGTAAAGATTATTTAATCCATAACAATATACACAAAGTCAACCAGTTTCGCTTCGCTAATCATGAATCAATACTATGAAATCATAATAATGAAACAAAACCGGTCGACTCTGTACATATTGTAATCTTCATCTACTCAAACAAGATTTCTGCGCTTTCTCACTTCAAATTTTATTTTATATTTACCACCACGTTGTAGATATAATTTTATTTTATATCTACCACCATGTGGGGAGAAATATGAAAAATGAGAATAGTATGTATCAATAAGATGACAACATAGAGGAAACGAGTAAAAGAATAAGGAGATGGAAAGAGAGAAGAAACAAGAAGCATACATGTTGATAGTTCAACTTTCTGAAATTATAGAGACCAAGGCATGAGTACTCAGATGCAATCCTGCGAAGATCCATGAGCGTAAGCCTTTAGGTGCGATCCTGCGCATAATCGTGTGTGTTAAAGTCCTGATATAGTAGCCATCCCAAGAAAAAGACGCGGACATGTCAACGTTCAATAAAAGAATGGTAGTAGAGGTGGCTATCAATTGGTAAAAGTAAAGAAAACAAAATAGAGTGAGTTAGGTGGGATTTGAAGGATTGGCTATAGGGTAAAAAGAAGGTGCATATGTGTATGGTGTCTAAGAATTGTGTACGGGGTCGCCGAGAAGGTAAGAGAGAATGAGGAGTTACAGGAAGATAAGGTAAAAAAAAGAGTGAAATGAAAGGAAATTTAAAGAGAATAGTAAACGTGTGGTAGTTACTAAGTCTAAAGTTCTTGGGAAGGAAATTTGGTAGTAATTGCTTGTGTCCGTCCTGGCTAAGGTCAGTGGCTGTAGAGTTATTTTTAGCAATGGGGTTGTGTGTGCGTAGGTTGTTGAGAAAGGAAAAGCTAGTTGAATATAAAATTATTT
>NC_142938.1:26987750-27017750 GCF_046866305.1 Octopus bimaculoides | reverse complement strand
TTTTTAGAACTAGACATACTGAGCGTCTTTAATTTAAGAGCAGACGTCGGTATGTGTTTCTGACAATATAGCTATTTCCATTTCCTTAATCTAGCGGAGTTAGTATGTAATTATTGGAAGACTTAAAAAAGCTATTGACCCACGAATACTCAGTGGTTTAGTTTATCTCGACGACGATTATTGTGAACAGTTAGCAGAAATATTAGGAAAATGAAACTGAGGAATTAGAAGTTATGTATGAAAAGGCAACTGTGAATATGAGAAATATTGTATTGCATCACGATTATGCCTTTAATTTATGATTTCAAATTCCACCGTAATCGTTTTTTCATTTTTCGATAAAATGAATACTAGTTGAACACTAGAAGTGATGTAATCAACGTACTCCCTCCCCTGAAATTGCTGGCTTTGTGCCAAAAAGTGGGAACCAATTATTAGTTTTAATATTAAGGCTGAAGGCTGGCGAAATCCTTAGCAAACTGAACAAAATGCTTAGCGGCATTTCGTCTGTCTTTATGCTCTGAGTTCCAATTCCACTGAGACCGACTTTGACTTTCATCCATTCGGGGTCCATAAATTAAATACAAGTTAATCCCTGACGTCGACTAACCCCATCTCCAGAATTGCTGGAATTGTACCAAAATTTGAAACCAACAATTAGCATTAATACCATGCAAATACACACACACATATATTTTCAAAGAGTAAAATGTTATGGATATTTATTAGCTGGCGAGCTTTATACAGACTTAATTAAGTTATGACAAAAACCTATGATAAATAACATATTACTGAAATCTATTCAATAAGGCAAACGCCACTAGAGAGCCTGTAACATTGACTATATTGAAACTGATGTTATTTAACGAGACTGAAATCTCTGACACGTTAGCCGCTGCTACGTGATGTTTGCTATATTCATTTAAATGGAATAATAAATCGCAGATAGATTAAATATGGTTTACAGTCGAACTCTAACAAAGTATTAATAGATAAAACAAATGAGTTTCTGTCAAACGAATGAACTGGGGTCATATACATACATGCATGTATATATATGTGTGTGTGTGTGTATGTATATATGTATATATATACACACATATATATATATACATATATATATATATATACGTATATATATATATATATATATATATATATATATATATATATATATATATACGTATTTATATATATATATATATATAAAACAAATAATAAATGAGTATATGCATACATACATATATACATATATATATATATATATATATATATATATATATATATATATATATATATATATATATATATATATATACATGTATATATATATATATATATATATATGTGTGTGTGTGGGTGTGTGTGTGTGTGTGCGCGCGCGTGCGTGCGTGTGTGTGCCTGCGTTGTGAATGTGTGTATTAATCTATATCTTATGAGTTATTTAGATGTTTTCATTGGGAAAGAATTGTCGTAGTCTTAGCTGAATGTTTGAATGTTAATTAAACTAAGCGAACTAATAATTTTTAGTAAGCCATAATTCAATCATAGGATTCGATTTGAATGTAAATTATTGAATTCTATCAAAATTCAATGTAGGCATTCATTTACACGATGTTAATCAAGCTTTGCTAAAAGTGAAGCGAATATAGTGAAGTAAGAAATCAGATGTGGGCGAGTTGATGTATTAATCAGATTGTGTATTACCAATTGAAGCTCATCTGATTTATAACTTATGCCAGCACATCCTTGGAGGCAAGCAGGAATTCAGTTCTATTTGATTCAATTTCTGTATAAACTTCTTGCCATATTTCAAAGTAAGAAATCAAATCTACTATCTCCATGTTATCATATTATGTCAACCAGTTTTGTAGTAGTGAATAAACTAGAATGATCTTGTTAGAACATAGAAACTATTTTCTCTGTCCGTACTTGCTATCTTGCCAAGCTTTGCATACAAACTGAATGAAATCAAGAATACTGTTCAACAGCATATTTTTTCTACCTCAACTACAATACATGAACGCTGAAATGAGGCTGATGGTCATCCTTATAACCGGTCATGGTGCAGATTCACCACGGTGGACATTAGTTTGATATTATGTGTCTGGTACGAGTCGATTTCTAACAGCCTATCACCTTCTAGTGTATATGTATAGGAAGAATATTCTATAGCAGCAAATAAAATACTGTGAATTTTAAAATGCATAAGTATGTCACTCTGTGCTATATGTGGATTTCGATCATATGATTGTATAGAGTGTGTGTATATATTTGTATATATATATATATATATATATATATATATATATATATATATATATATATATATATATATATATATAGTAGCTGTATGGTCTCGCTAAGTCAAAATGGTTTTTCTTGTATTCTTCCTTTCCACATGGAGTGCTTGAATGTAGTTACAATAATATGCCGATATGAAATTTCAGTAAATGTTTATATCTTTGTGCAGCTGAAGATTGCTCTGCATTTTACATTTAATGTAATGCTCACATTGCTTAAATAAATGGAGTCACATGAAATGATTGTACTGCATTAACTTTGAATATCCTTGTTGCTTATATATATATATATGTATATATATATATATACATATATCTCAACTCTTCAAAAGTGGCCAGCTGAATTTAGGAGGGGAGGATAAAGTCTTGAGGGCGACTTACACCACCGAGGAAAACAATGATAAATGATTGACTATAAATAATGTAGTCAAATCTATTAGCATATTTCATGAGAGAGTCGATTATATCCTGCACAATAAACTTGGCATGGCGAAGGCTTCTGGTTGGTGGGTGATACGTCAACTGAGACTTGATCAAAAGCGCACGAGGCTGATCAACATCAACAGAAAATCTTATATTGATTGAAGAAATGTGCAGACCCAAGATGAGTTTGAACCAGCAACAAAGAGACAGTCAATGTATTGGTAAACCACTTCTCACCTGTACCATGTAACACCACGTTCGCTTCATCCTCAGGAATGTTGATGGCATCAGTTTCTGGAGATGCAAAAATCATTGTGTTTATTGAATATCTATAAAATGGCTACGACATCAATAGACAGTTCTACGCCAACTTGTTGAGGCAGTTACGGAAAGGTAACAAGTCTGAAAGCACGGAAAATTGAAGAAAGGTGTCTTGTTTCAGAAGGACAATGCTCCAGCACACAAGTCATTTGTTCCAATGTCTTCTGTGCGTGACTGTGGTGATCGTCTTCCCTATTCTCCTGATTTGTCCACGTTTTATAATAATCTGTTCATGAACGTTAAAAAAACAAAAACATCTTTTGACTGAGAACCAGTATTGCAGTGATATTGACGCTACATCTGTTTTGATGATTTTTTTGACGAAAAACATGAAAGCTTCCCGACTAATGAGATCGGGGCACTGCAACACCGATGGAAGAAGTATATGGACAGCAAGGAAGACTATGTTGGGAAATAAACTTCATTTGGTCACATTGGACGAGAGTATCTTGGTCAGCGTCTGAACTTTTCAGCCGACCGTCGTACATAATATAGTACCACTCATTGAAAATATAAAAAGGAACATATATTTTAGTCAATAGTATAGCACTTTTGCTAAAGAAGTAGCTGCTGATCTGAAAGCTGCATAATTATTAAAGAGAAGCAAGTTATCTCCAAGCAGTTATTAAATTACGTGTACAGTCAGATTCGTTTTAAAAAATAGATGAATGTAATTACATTTTTTTTTGTTGGGAGACAATCTTTGGATTAAATATATCTCACCGAATTTTACTGACATGAATAATCACTTATAATCTATATTTAATATTTCACCCCGATATGTTAGTACTAAGTGCTTGTCATAATATGACATTATCAACTCTCAGCAGAATATTTTTTTGATAGCGCTACTAAATACTTCAACTACTTAATATTTCTCGCCGGAAAAACCATGTGCAGGGTTAAGAAAAAAAGGCATATTATTGCTTGTCTGAAATATTGTACCAAACATGTTCCAAGTTATGTTCAGTAATAATCTACCCGTAAATTGAAATATAAACGAATACTGTTGTTTTGTATAATTATCAATCATACACCTGTATTATATTTACTGTTCTCTTCAAAGATACGCATTCGATATTGTAGAAATATGTCTTTCTAATTCTCTCAATTTCCTTTTTTCTATCTCCAGTTATGTGCCGGTAGATATATTCCAACCATATCAGCCTATGCTTGAACTGGTCAATATCTCTCTTTCTTTCTCTCTCTCTTCTATCTCTCTTTCTCATGCTTTTGTCTTCTTCTTCTCTCTCTCTCTCTATACACACACGCACGCACACGCACACACATATGCATACGTTTATATATATCTTTGTATGCGTGTATGTGATAGTGTGCATATTCAACACTAATTTTCAATAGAGAACACACCTTCTTGAGTACTGAGATATCAGAATAGATATCTGAAATAGATTAATATCTACTCTTAGATGTCAGGGAAAATCTTGAATGCACTGGCGGTAAGACCTATTTCAATGAAAGGTGTTTTCTTTTCCTGATATACGATCAATGTTTTTTATTCAGTTACAACTTCACACTTCTGTTTCTCTTTTCAGAGAAGGAATTATAATTTAACAAGTCATATTTTCACACTGATGAGAGACTGATATATACGTCGAGACTGTCACAATCATGTAAATTTAAATAAATTACCAAGTACATGCAAATTCCGTTCATATTCACATTCTACAAATTCTTTCTGACTTCAGCGAATACAGTTTTCCGTTCACCTTCTAGTTCTTTAGTAGAAATGTTCCGTAATGTATCGGTGGAGGCGCCTCGAAGACCTTTATGCTGATGAAAATGGTATATTCCTCTTCTCATTCTGTGTAACAATGTAAGAATATGCCCAATGACTACCTGGAAGATATATATTCAAACTGATGACAGACTTACTTTTGCGTAGAAGCAACAGTAACAAAGCAGTATGTATATATATACATACACTCATACATACACTCTTAGTGACCATTGTTTAAAACTTGTATAACAGTTATAAAGAAAATTTGCTTTCAAAATGTGTTACATTACACTACACAAGCAATTTGCTTTCAAATCAGAAATAACATACTCATGTACAGAATAGTTATTCCTAATGGGATATATCGTATGACATAACTATACAAAATTGAATTGCTAGTGTTGCCAAAAGAAAATTCTTCCGTTTGCAAGGAGAGAACAAACAATGGTAATAATAGATAACACATCAAAGTTATATTGAGTCAGAAGGAGATTCCTACTTGAATAAAGCAAAGGTATATTTGGCAAAAAGCAAAAAAATATTGTAACAAAAGAAGAAAAGTAGTTCTGTTAAGGGGATAACAAGCTGCATAACTAGTGTACTCTTACTGATTGAATGTGGAAGAGTAATTCTGGGTATCGGTTTATTATTAATGCATGATAGCAATTATGGTTCAGCGCCTTCGATGGCATAGTACGTAATGTTAATTAGAGTAATTAATCGACGCTCGAATGATTAAGTCATTAACTGTTATGTCGACATTGATAGGTTTCGATAAAGAATATCAAAATTGTAACAAACTTATATATAAAGCAGGCTATATATTGCAATCAGCAATTGTTAACAACCACGCCCTCCCCACAGACAAGCATAGTTAAATATATATATATATATATATATGTATATATATATATATATATATATATATATATATATATATATATATATACATTATGACCGAGTCATAATGTCTTACGTTTAAGATGGTTCCCATACATTCCCTGAGGAGAAGTTTACATTTTTAACGTCGACGATTCCTATGGATTGCATAAATTGTAATTCTTCGAAACATATGTCGGAATAAAGTATGCAGTTATAACATGCGTTTACTCCATTCCTTAAATTTTTATATATACTCAAATACCCAGGACAGTATATAACCGATCTACTATTTCATTCTTAAAAGCTTAATACAAAGTGCACTGCAATGTATTATAAACTATTCAGAAACATTTCATATCAAACACAAGGTCGCTCACTTAATAGACTTACATTTTCAATTGAAAGATCGTAGGCGGCACTTTTATATATTAGTAGACATTCAATGTATATCTAATACAATATCACAAAAATGGGGTCAATATTTCTATTCCTTCAAGATTCATCATATACTGGTTGGATCAACAAAAGTTGTTTGAGGAGATGGGGAACAGCTGGGTGATTTATCTTAACACAAAAAATAATAATACTCTGTAATGAATAGTATTCTAATGGGAAGTAATTCCGAATTTTCATGCATAAATTAACTGTCAGTGGTAAATATATTTAGAACGCACTACTTTCTCGTAGAAGAGGTTAATAGAACTACAAATTTGATATTATAATTTAACACTCAACCATTGGTCTGGTAACGAGTTTTGCTTGGTGGGAGCAAAGACAGGTCCACAATCTTTTACAAAGGCCGAATCTTTCAATGTTAATATCAAAACAAACACAGGTATAATAATTTGTGTTGCTTTATAAGAAATAATGCTTCAAATCATTCCCAAAGTTCTTCGACGCTCGCTCGTTTTGGCGATGAAATTTTCCAAGATGTCCAAAGTATTTTGTTTGCACAAGGTTTTTTGTACTTGCATTACGACACAATGTATCAGACAGTGTTGTACCATCGTGGTGCGTTATCGGGTCGTCAAACAGTAAGGTGTACAACATAATTTTGAGCACAGTGAAATGTTTAGGCGACAACAAACAACCAAAATAACCTTAGTCAATGTCTCCCAGGAGTAGTGGAGATCACAGACAGGACCGGTCCTTGCTGTGATCGCTACTTTATCTTTATTAAGCTCTCTTTGATTTTTTCTCTGCTTCTATGTACATTTATGCTTAAATATTGAACCTTTTTGAAACATCGTCTTGCCTATCAGCTTTATCCTCTTGTAATATATATATATATATATTTTTCGTTTTCAATATTAATATGTATACGTATAACTCTCTATGGCTTTTTTTTTCTGCTAGTGTACCTGTTGCATTATATTCTACTATAGACAGCTGGCCTTGTATACATTACACTTCGCATCGACCTGTTACTATTTATTTAAACATATCCATTAGATTTTTATTTTTATGTTATAGTTTACTGCACATATAGACTTGCATACACTTTGATATGTCTGTTTTTTGTTCTCTTTCGACTCTCTCAATATTATATTCTACTGTCATTTTTTCCCTTTTACAACTTCTTTGTAAATATCCGATTTTTCCCTATTACTCCATCTGTATTCTCCCTTTTTGTATCTTATTTTATTTTATTAAATCTATTTTCATGCCCTTCCAAACATTCCTCACACTGATGGAAATGACAATGCATAAATTTAATTATAATTACTATCATTAAAACTTTTACTTACATATTTGTATTGTCTTTTGAAACGTGCGTATGTATTGAATTCAATTTTGTATTAAATCTAATCTTGATTCAATATCATTTTCTCCATTTTTTTATACTTGTTTATGGTATATTTATATCTATAACGATATTTTTCAACTATATATATATATCTTCATTTGGCACCAATCCCCCTTCGATTCCACCATCTTCCACCTCAATACTATCATCAACACGCACCATTATAGACACACACCCATACGCCCTGTTCAACTCATCACTCACTTCATACACCATTACACTACATATGCACATAATACTTTCCCCACTCCACAGACACTTCTCAGCACCCACACAACACACCATCATCCACTCACACACGCACACACAATTTTCAATAGCGTCAGTACTCATATCACGATATGAACAGTCATACACGCTGTTTAACTCAGCACACACATCTCACACCATCACGCAAACTCCCACATGCACACAAGCATATAATACCTCAACACAGACAATATATATACCCATACACGCATAAACACACACACAACACGCATGAACACACGCAACATACATAGACAAAGATAACTTTCGCCCACATACACCCGCCATACACATCCACACTAATTCGTGACAGTGACACACACACACACACATATACACGTACACACATCACGTGTAAAAGCACACATCAACTGCTACAAAACAGCACACACATACACACGCCAAACTCACTCGGCCCATTTTCTCATACACACTCACATACACACACACCATTCTCACATACACATGCGCTTGCGCACCTCCTCTTGTTAGGAACACCAAGAATTATCATCCCTTCATTCAGCATTTCTTAATTATTATCTCCCTTTCATTCAACCTCTTCTTTTCTAATTAATGCCATGTTGGACCACTGAACTCAACACGTTCCCGTCATTCTCTATTTATTTCCTCTTATTCCTTTCTGTCGAAGAGCGTAGGCTCGAAACGTAAAAGACTTTTCCATATTTCCCGAGCATCAAACTAATGCACTTGCTTGTTGTCCTCACACTTGATAGCTTTGTTTTTCTATAAACATGAACTATATATATACATATATATATATACACATATATATATATACATATATATGTGAATGAATGTGTAGATTTCTGTATATACGAATTCATCTACATTGAAAACATATATGTTAACACATATGTACACCACTATATAATGCATGAATTTTTATTAACTATAAAACGCATTCACTTTTAAAGTCTTGAATAATACCATTTGTATTCTAGTGTAATAGGTGGTCTATTAAATTTGATTCATTGCTTACATTTAATTTGAAAATAAATGCCATCTATACATGTATATACTTAATATCAGTTCATTGAGAATGAAACGTACGATTTTCAAATGAAAATTTACCTTATCTCAACAAAAAGCATACATTTAATTAAAGTATGCACCGAAATTATCAAAACAATTTTGCCATTTTATCGGTAGCTTATTTATGCCGGTAGCAAAGAATTCTGGAGAGCAAGACGTGATGAAATCACGAAAGGCTGTTTTTGCATCTCCTTCAGATTTGAAGTTTTTTTTCCTTGCAAAATGTTGTCTAATGCCTGGAAAACGTGATAATCAGTCGGTGAAAGTTCTGGTACATATGGCGGATTACAGATACTTCCAAGTTCAGTTCCTCTAAATTGAGTAGCGATATTTGTAGAACATGTTGTCGAGCATTGTCGTGCAAGAGAATTTGCCTGTCTTTATTGACCAATCTCGGTTGTTTAATTGCAAGGTCACTCATCATTTCACCCAAGTGGTTGATGTATACTATCGCTGTAATTGACTTACCAGGTCTCATGAAGCTGTAGTGGTTGACATCAGCGCTGGACTACAAAACAGACACCATTAGTTCTTTTTGGTGAATATTCTTTTTTTTAGGGCTGTGTTTGGTACTTCGTTTCTATCCAACGCTTTCTATTGTTGAAGAGATTCCATTTTTAATCACACGTAACAATACGATGCAAAAATGGTTCGTTTTTATGCCGTGACAGCAAAGAACATCAAGTTTCAAGACGACGTGTCATTTGATGCTCGTTCAATTCGTGTTGTACCCACTTGTCGAGCTTCTTTACGTTGCCGATTTGTTTAAGATGTTAGAATACATTTGGAATCAAAACATCAAACCTTGCTTCTAACTCACGCGTAGTTTGTGATGTATCCACTTCCACAAAAGTTTCCAGCTCAGCATTATCCACCTTGGTCTCAAGTCTACCACGGGCTGATTTTCAGAGTAAAGTCACCAGACCGGAACTTGTCAAACCATCGACGTACAGTGCGCTCATTCACCTCATCTTCTCCACACACCTTATTGATGTTTCGAGCTATCTGGGATGCAGTGGTTCCACGACGGAACCCATATTCATAAACAACACGTATTTTTGATCTATCCAAGTGTCCATAAAAATTGGTTTACAAGAGGAGACTCACAATATAATCAGACACCATGAATTGCATTTTGAAAAGTGATGATGTAACACTTCAAATTTGTAAACATGAATTGTCAGGATAAAATATTAAAGTTAACGACTGTCAAACTTGGTGAAGAAGAAAATCTGACATTTCATTCTTAATAACCTAATACATTTATCTTATCATAATAAAGAATATCAGCGTATGCAACTCATGCGCTTTGATGTAGTGAAAAATATGAGCTGTATTTCCCAAACGTTTTTGGTCTATCAAAAATGTTTCCACGCTAACTCCGAAATCCTATATAAGTAAATACCATTAAACTGCCAGTAATGTATATTTTCACTTTTTACCTAAATTGTTATTATAATTTGCAGTAATTATCTGTCTTAGAAAATTTCATATATATTTAATCGAATGAGAATTAGCGTTCAACACATGAATGTGATGAGAAATAAAATAAATGTTGAAAATATTAACACCTGATGCCTTAAAATATTTGTTATCTTTCTGTTAGATAAACTAGTGGTGCATATAAGGGTAATTCGAACTGCATACTTCTCTTGAAAGTTATTTTCACTTTTCATGTTCACTGATGACGAAAGTATATCTCTTATCATTAAGGTCTAAATAAGAATAATCAATACTGGAACACGCGCACTGTTGCAGCAGATAACTAATGTGAAATTTTTGCATTAGCAAGAAAAATATTGAATGTATAATAAATTTCAAATTTTAATAGATGTTCCGGCAGTATGGGTTAGACTGTGCTTTGCTAACGGATTTCTATAATACCGAAACAGGTGTGGAGATAAAAAATAATTTGGTACAATAATCCTATTTTCTTTCATTTCAATACATATTTTTCTGTCATTTGACTCAAAGGTGGGTAAAAATAGGTCGCTAATATTTCACAATCTATCTTCTCCTTCCGTTTTCTCTTCTCTTTCTCTTTCTTACACAAGCTACGGCACACGCACACCTATATACATACATATATTACGATCGTAATCACGATCGCAATGATAACAAGGACAACAAAGTTATCAATTATGGCAATAATCGTTTCTAAATGAATTTGATAGTTACTTTTAAAATTAAATATATATTTTAAATCTAATAATTACAAATTCAGTCACAATGATACATTAAAAAAATTCTCTAAATGATTGAAGTTTTCAGAAAATATAAACGCTTAGGATAGTAACAATTATGTAACTGAGAAGTTTTCTCCCATACAAAAACTGTATGAATGTGTGAATCCGTGTACATAATACACATATGTGTCTCTATATATACATTAGTGTGACTGTATTGCTTCTACACACAAGCACTTCCTATACTTATCTCTCGTGTGTTTACGTTTTTTTCACTCTTTGCTGATGTCCTGTACTCAATGTGTAATTTTTCTTTTATATATATATATATATATATATATATATATATATGTGTGTGTGTGTGTGTGTGTGTGTGTGTGTGTGTGTGTGTGTGTGTGTGTGTGTGTGTGTGTGTGTGTGTGTGTGTGTGTGTGTCTGTGTGTGTGAATATATGCGTGCGTGTTTATGTGTGTGTGTGTGATCGTGTGTTTGTGTGTGCGTGGACGGGAGTGACTGAAAGAGTGTTGCTAGATCGGTGCAATCTTGCTTGCAATAATTTTGACTATTCTTAGTAACTGCATTTTTTTTTTTCAGGGAAATTGATATGAAAGTTTTCAAGGAAGACTTCAAAAGTAACTGTAAACAAGTTCTTTTGAAAATGGACAAAATTTAGCATCGTCGTTTTATGAAGTACTTACCGCAAAAGTGTTTTGCCACCAAGGACATTCATACTGACATTGTTGCAGCTTCGTCAACAGTCAAAAGTGGGAAACTAAATTCAGGAGAGGACTCAAGGACTGGACGTCATTCAACTACAACTACCGAGGAAAAAAAAGCCAATATTACGTATTGGTACATTACGTCAGAGAGTTGAAAATATTCTTCACAATTCACATGGCATCTCGACGGGTTCTGCTTGGTGTGTAATACGTCTTCTGACACCTGAAGAAAGCCCATCAGGCTGATCACATCAACGAAAAATCGACGTTGTCTCAGGCTGGTTTCCTTAAATGTTTCCTAAGCTAGGACGAGTGTTGGATTCATAACTTTGAGCTAGAGACAAAGCGACAATCCTTGCAGTGGAAACACCCATCACCACCTGCTCCAATGAAGGCCAGGTCGCTTCATCTGCACAGAAGATGATGGCCTCAGATTTTTGGGTGATAAACGCCTTGTGCTTATTGACTACCTTCAACTTACTGAGACTTTTGCGAAAGCCGATCGAGAGCAAATACACAGGCAAACGAACGAAAGGTGTTTTGATTCATTACGACAATACTCCAGCACACAAGACCTTCGTTTCAATGGCAACTGTACTTGACTGTGTCTTTGAACTAGTCGATCACATATACTCTGTTCTCCTGGTTTTGCCCCGTCTGACTGTCAACTTTTCCTCAACATGAATGAAAACTTGGTTGGGAACCGGCATAGCATTGGTGACATCATAGCCATTGTTGTTGATGTCGTTGTCCAACAAGATGAATGCTTCTTCACCAATAGGATCCAATGACAGCAACATCGAAGGCAGAAGTGTGTGGACTGCAAAGTAAGCCTGTTGAAAAATAAACCTCCTTTGGCCACATTCCATGAGAATATTTTTGTTCAGCCTGTGAACATTTCAGCTGACCCTGGTATATATTTCGTATCTAATTTTAGTGACATTGTTCTTTAATCGTATTCAACTCTTCGTAATAAAGATTATTCGTTTTTACTTCTTTTTTACTTACTGATAATACGTTTGGGAATAGCATTGTAACTTAATGGGAAATATCACAATTCAGCGATCACAGACTTGAGCAACTTTAAAATGTAGTAAATAGGGAAAACTGATGTTAGTTTATCTGTATCATACGGCCCTCTCTACTGTAAATCATTTAGTTTGCATTGATTAGTGTATATACATGGTTTAAAGCAAAATGTAAAACAATAAAAGTCACGCAACTAATGCAAGTAAGTTTACAAAGCAAAGAACTGTCAAACAAACAATACATTGAATAGGCAAGACAGAATATGCATAGAAATATAAAGAGACAAAATGCAAAGAATTGTACAAATGATATAAATACACTAACAGAAAGAACAGAAAAAGCGTGTAATGATTCACGTGACACTATTTACGAGAGTGAAGTGAAAGGAACCATTAAAAACTAAAGTATAAGAGAAAAACTATACTTTGCGTATTTAAAACGTCTGTTTACGAGCCAGTTCTTTCGTATAATCAAATATACATATTTTTGTAAATGAAATATTATATATTCAATAAAATGTATTAAATACAAGCCTGCGTAATCATACTTGTTATATATATATATATATATATATATATATATATAAACTGGATGACAAAGGATTATGTTATGAACCTTCATTACATACAGCTGTATCTGCTATAAGATACAATAGAGTTGCCTAAGCAAAATATTAAAAGCAAAATCTTCCTTCTAACAACTATACATACATATATACATACACACATACATGCATATATGTATACATATATACAGATATATATACGTTTCTGTATATATGCATACATGTATATATATGTATGTGTATGTATATATATATATATATATATATATATATATATATATATATATATATACATATATATATATTAATATACATGTATATATGTATATATGTATAACGATATCAGCGCGTTGCGTATTATATGTTACCGTAAAATAAGTTGAAAATGGGACGGTTTGCTCTCAGTGAGAATGCACAAAAGAGTTCACCAACCATGGTGCCATTTTATCTTGCACACGCTACTTTCATCTTCCTCACCTACTTGCAATGTGTAAATACATAAAATCTTTCCGATTAATTATGCATGCAATCCGATTTGACTGAAATATAACTACCGTAATTCACTTGTTTAGCACAACCATAGACGTGTATAATAACATATACACTTACATTTACAGGGAAGAATACGCATACACAGGCAAGTGTTTGCAAGAGTTCAAATTTACATAAATATTTCTGTAAAATTACATTCATATAAGCACACAAAATGGAATAATTACATGTAAGGACCTCCATAAACGCACTTGTTTATTAGGTTATATATATCCATACTATTGTATTTGTAAATATAAACTAATATATATATACATATATATATATATATATATATATATATATATATATATATATATATATATATATATATATATATATATATATATATATATATGTATATATATATATATATATATATATATATATATATGTATATATATTTATATATATTGTGTGTGTGTATGTGTATGGGCAGCAACTTTTCTCTTAAACATTTTTCTTTAAACACACAACCGTTTATAGATATAATTTTCATTTTAGTTTTTATAGTATCCTTTTATTAGTTCAGTTTATTAGTTTTCGTAGTATTGCATTTCCCGAGAGGATGGCTAATGCTTTAGTAAAGTAGGAGTAAATCTATTTAAAACACAACATATTATCTAAAACTTCTTCGAGTTGCAATAAAATGGTGGTTCCTTTGTTACCACTCAGGTGGTCTTTAGAGACAAGCAAAGTGAAGTAAAACGATAATTATCATCATTTTCAATATCAACATCATCATCTTCATCATCATCATCATCATCATCATCATCATCACCATTCTTCTTCTTCTTCTTCTTCTTCTTCTTCTTCTTCTTCTTCTTCTTCTTCTTATTATTATTATTATTATTATTATTATTATTATTATTATTATTATTATTATTATTATCATTATTATTATTATTATTATTTCTGCTGTTACAATTGTTACTGTTGTTGTTAGAATTGTTTTCATTTTTTTTGTTGTTATTACAAACACATAAACAATTTCTTTACAAGGCAATAATTCCTGAGATTATCAATGAAGAAACATTGCAAATCGTTTCAATTTTCAACAGATTTTTTTTTTTTTTTACGAGAATCTTTATATTGTGCTTCCATATGTTGATATTGATATTACATATATCTGCCTCTGAAGCATCTTTTCTCATTCTTTGTTTATTATTGTATCATTCATTCCTTAAATCATCCATTTCGTCTTTGCTTGTTTTTTCTTTTTCTTTAAGAATTTTAATCTCTTCTCTTTCACTCCATCTTTATTGACATTTTCATATTCTTGTCTCAGTCAGCCTACATCCATAACTTATTTCTCGAACTACTACTACTACTACTACTACTACTACTACTACTACTACTACTACTACTACTACTACTACTACTACTACTACATTTGTCGCAGTTAAATTTTCTTTCTCAACAATATATTTTAAAAGAGGTATATATCTCTGTGTGTGCGTGTGTGTGTGTGTATGTGCCTGTGTGTGTCACAGCAACTTCATCCGTGCTAGGGCCAAAGTATTTTTATACCGTTTTTAATTAACAATATAATTTTCAGTGGCTTCGGTGTTGTAAGTAAGACATTTGGTATTTCTTTTGCATCTCTTTCTATTTTGAGTTCAAATATATCCTTAGTCAGTCTTTATTTTCATCGTTTCAAATTCAATAATATAAGTAACAGAAAAATGTACCGTGATCAATACAATCGATACCCCTATATGACTGCAGTTCAATAAGTCTAAATGGTAAATAAATGATTATTCATAGTAAATTATCACCATTCCTTATCCAACGCTTTCTATGCCATCCTGTCATGAAATTTTGTTTTATTTTCATTTCTCAAACTTATTTCTCAAGCTTGTTTTCACAAATTATAGCAGTTTTACTCTCTCTTGCTTTCATCTTCTAATATTGCTCCCGATATCCAAGTTGTCAGTTAAAATGTATATTCATAATTCAAATAATCTCTCAGAAACATTATGTAATAAGTCTTCCCGCAGGCAAATATGCCAAAGACACGAATGGGATTTACAAGATTGCTTCTGAACAAATTATAACCGAAATACAAAACCTTGCATATCTTTTGCAGAGGAACCCGTCAATCCTAGCCGAGAAGTAGATTCATAAATATTTTGTTTGAATTGTAATGGACCAATTTTCAATCTTCACTTCTTTGTTCAATAAATAATTCTGAGACATTACCACGAGAATTGAGGGGAATATGGCAGTTACATCATTAGATCGAATGGTTGAACACACTATTCCTCGTTTATTCAGTTTTAGCTATGTTTTTTACAATTCCTCCTTATATTCTCTTCAGCTTCACCTATATCAATTGAAACTACTTGTGACTCTTGCTACCTAGAACCAAATGTAACCATGAATATATGTGCACCATGAATATGTGATGAAATTACTAATAAGATCAGATACATCCCCCAAAATATTTCAAATAGTATTTCATATTAAGACGTTCACAATAATTTTAGTAATTGCAACAATATAAGTGTCGCAATCATCTGAAAGTTTGACTGCTAGACTTTGCTAAAGAGCGCTACAGAGACCAAAATGTGCCTGGAGTATTGATCACACTTTGTGTCTCTGATCAGCTTTACATTTGAATGCGTACCTCAATTCAATTTCAATGAATTTACAGATTGTAAATTTGTACTCTGCCTTCGTTAGAAATTTTAATTAAGCTAATGGTATTTTTCTTGTCGCCATGTGTGTAGTATTAATGAGTTAATTAATATTGGAAACTAACTGCAGACTTAAATATTTATACATACCTTAACAGACGTTTTTTTATTTGCATTCTATGAAAGTTGCTTGGAAGTCAGATAAACATCAGAGATATTTTGCAATTAATAAGTCAATCGAAACAGAGTCTCTGCTAACAACATTTATATAACAGAGTCTGTGCTAATAACATTTATATCACACATGTGTATATATATGTATAATATATATACATATATATATATATATATATATATATATATATATATATATATATATATATATATACATGTATATATATATATATATATATATATATATATATATATATATATATATATACATATATATTTATATATATATACATGTATATATAAATATATATACATATACATACATACACACACACATATATATATGTATGTATGTAGGTATGAATATATATATATATATATATATATATATATATATATATATATATAAAGAATTTATAATAAAGGAGAGCAAAGATATGTATCCAATTTTATTCAGCAGTTAAATACTTCGTTTCATTTCTGACCGACATATGTTTCTGCAAAAATTAATGGACCCTACAAAATGTGCCTCTTTATATCCATGTTAATTGCCGCATCTTCAAGGTGGAGTCACCAGCATTGTTCATATAGAATCTAAATTAAATACAAGTCAACCCGAAATCTATCATACCAGTGGTATTGTCATTGTTCCAAAAGTGGCCTAGATCCTAACCTTTTCAACTCCGCTGGTTGAAATTTGTATATATATATATATATATATATATATATATATATATATATATATAGAGAGAGAGAGAGAGAGAGAGAGAGATAGATAGATACATATATACATATATAAACAAAAGTAATGGGAATCAGGTCTGAAGTTCGTCAGAGTATCATTATGTGGCACATACTTGAATTCGAAGTATGTGTTTTGAAATTTTTATTTCGTGTATATATATATTAACCTGATGAAAACTATTAGTTTTTTTCGCATGGTGTAATAACACAATTCTTCAATAAAAACACGTCTGAAACAGCTGTAGAGACTGAGCGCTTAGCTATCAGTTATCATTTGTTTACATTAATTCGCAAGCCCGTACAACCCAGGAGAGCTACAATTTCAATAAAGAACACTATAGAACAAAGAGAACACGAAATCCAAAAGTTTGCATTTAGAAAGAACATAAACATACATCATTTATCTATTACCTAACGGATATCAGTACGGTTTTGATGTTTTGTCAGTATCATTCATTTATGCAGTGTCAGCAGCGTTAAGAACGTAGCGCTGCCTCGGAAATAATAGTCAAGAAACGGAGCGAAACAGCGCAATTTTTGCTTTAGGTTTACATTAGTTTGCTATTACTAATACAAATATATGTAATATCAAATGTAATCGTTACACACCTATAGCTACAAATCACTAAAAATAAAACTGAAATGTAAACAAACAGAGAACTATGAATATTTACATTGCAACATTAAGAATTATAGAAGTTAAAAAATAAAACGTCTGAACACACTACGGAAATAAACACATTGAAAAAATTGCTATTGAATATATTCGTATGTAACTGAACATAATATTTGAATATTGCCAAGAGATAAAACGAAAAATAATAGCCTAAGAAACAATAAACGGACAAATGCAAACACATAGATCAATTAAGAGACATAAACGCATAAACACTTATCTAACAGTCTGCGACACCTAGTATTTAGAATGCACAAAAAGACACAGACCATAATCAAAACCAACCAAACGTATACTCACGGGATAACATATCACTTTAACTATCAGGCATCAGTCATCTTGAAACAACACGTCATGAGAATAAACCAATGTAGAGCTATGGATATTTTAAATATAAACCCTAATAATACCTAATATATTTAAATATTTCCACTTAGACGCATGTAAATAATACAAAACTTGACACACAAAATTTGTAACAAAAACTACATAACAGAGAAAACAGAATTAAATTGAACTAAATGTAAAACCCATGCAATATCATACCACTTTAACTATCTGGTATCAATAGGCTGTGACATGGGAGTATATATATATATATATCATTCACACACGGTAGGGTGTGAATAATATTCTTAAGGTCAAATTCTACTCACTCGCGGCCAGTTTAACGTTCAATCATAGCTCAATCATAATTCGATTTTTTACACAATGATGATGGGTAAGCTACATTTTTGTTCAATAGAAAAATGGTATGATAAATGTAGGTCCAAATTGGGAAAGTAACGCCTAGTATTTACTTTGACTCCTAATTTCCCAGTAATTTAAAAGAACAATTATAATTTAATTATATTATTTTAAAAGATCTCAATGAGCGGATTCTTCTGGCGAAGCTCGCGTTAAGACATATTAGAGAGAAAATAGTTTATCTTATTTTTGCTGCAATCTTTTAAGGTCTTATTTTAGGCGTAATTCTTGTCCTGTATTTTTCTAGGTTTTTTAAATGCTTAATAATATTACTATCCCTTGTTTATATTTTTATTCTAGTATATCTATACGAATGTCTGTGTATGTGAGTGTATATATGTATGTGAACCTCACGTGTACGATTAAAGTCAATAAATACTACAGTGCCAGGTTTCTACGCGTTTTCTCAACTTAAATGTCATGTTTTTTCTAATATTTCTTGCTAGTTTGATATGTATATGAGCGATTTAATTTTCGTGTATGCGTATTATTTACATTATCTGTCCTATTATTATTATCATTATTGTTATTATTATTATTATTATTATTATTATTATTATTATTATTATTATTATTATTACTATTATCGTTATTATTATTATTGCATGAAAGAGCAGTCCATGCCATCAAAGTAACACTGGGGTACAAATATACGAGGCCCAGTATACCCATCATGACTACCCGTCTAATAAGGGTACACCAGGCACATGCATCACAACCATATGATCTCATATTAAAATAAACAGTGCATGACCTTGCAGGTGGGACCTAATTAGAATGTTTTCAGGTCGAGTAGTCCATCCCGCTCAAAAGGTCCCTGAATAAGATTTGTTTAAGGATGTTGAGCAAAACACACACGTAATATATATATATATATATATATATATATATATATATATCAGAACTGAATATATATATCATTAAGAACTGAATATATATATATATATATATATATATATATATATATATATATATATATATATATATATATATATATATATATATATATATATATATATATATATATATATATATATATATATATATATATATATATATGTATATATACGAATATGTAAATGACATATGTGTATGCATTTAATCATGTATGGTGTGAATGTCCATGCATGTTTATATGAATGAAAGTATATCTTTATATCAAGTTGTTATTCTCAAACAATGTTTAGGGTGACAGCGAAAAGTTACTGAGATAAACAATAGAAACAGGTAAGTGAAATTTATTTTACATTAGTTGGGATTAGGATTCTTATGTAGCCAAACCACGTATTTGAACAAAGGTAGCATAATCTTTAAGGTGAAACGAAGTTTCATCAAAATTAATATGCTATAGAATATTTATGTATTTGTGTATCTATGCATCTGTGTATTTACGTTTCTATTCACAAATACAGGTGGAGTACTTCACTTGAGGAAACATCATTCCGAACAACATCTAAGAACTAACTCCCTATACAATCAGGAAGCAATTTCAGGAATCCCGAGTAATCAATATGATGTATATAAACATGCAGAAATTGCAAATGAGTAAACAGAAAAGGTTTAAAATAAAGAACGCTTCCGGCACATTTACCATCAGTGTTGAAATACTAGTAACATGAAGACAGCACACGGTGGATATGCTTCAAATAGTATTCAATATCAGGATTGACATAATATTCGGTCAGTTCGAACATGGAGTTACACAACAACACTATTAATTAAAAACATAATACTGATTACATTTATAAAACTGAAACATAATTAAACAAGAAGTAATAACATTAGTTAAATACAGAATCAGGCCATTTTAATTATTTGTAGTATCATGTCTGAAGTAACTGCATCATTTTACCAGGCAAGTTAATTACTACTTAACGATTTCAAAATATATAAAATGATATATACCTGTCATACACAAATGTCAAACGATACAGTGATATTTAAGGAATGTTATTTTCTAGAATGTATAAACAAATAAACAAATAAATATAATTATCAGTACCCTCAACTTAATTTTTGATGGTGCTGAGTAAGCTACAGTTTGTAAGCATCTTACTACTCTCAGTTCAGCCACGTACGGGTATCTAACTTTCCTCTTTCCTCACGCCATTCCTAACGCTTTATCTTCGTTATTTAATTGGTTTTCCCATTACTTTTTGCACATATTTTGCGACCTAGGCTACAACATTATTTTATCAAATCTTTCTCTACACAATTGTTTCCTGAACTTTATGCGGGTCGGCAGAAAATTTCATTGGTTGAACAAGATACTCTCATGGAATATGGCCAAATGAGGGTTATTTTGCAATATAATCCCTCTTGCAGTCCACACACATCTTCCATCGGTGTTGCAGACCTTGGATCATCTTGATCAAGAAGCTTTCATTTTGTTCGTCAAAAAGATCAACACCGGATATGACATCATCATCACTGCGTTTCGGGCTACAAGCCAACTATTGTTTCATGTTGAAGATTAGATGATAGTCAGATGTGGCAAAATCATGTGAATAGGAACAGTGATCAACCAATTCACAGACGCAGTTATGCACAACATCTATCGAAACGAATGACCCCTGTGCTGGTGGAAAGATTTCTGGTTTCAGCAGGACAATGGTCCTGCTGAAACAAGACAACTTTCGTCAAGTTTTCTGGGCATTTGGACTTGATAGCCTTTCGTAACTGCCTTGCCAAGTTGGTATAGAACTCCCCATTAGTCGATTAATGGCATGGACCCTTTGAAAGTAGTGAATAAACGCAGTCTTTCGCATCGAAACAAAACTAAGCTTACCATTCTTTGGATGAGGTGTGCAGGGGTGTCTCTACTGCATGGATTGTTTCTTTGTCTCCAGATCTAACTGAAGATACATATCACAAGATACATACTGACTTAGGAAACGTTCAAGTAAGCCAGCTGGATCTGTTTCAAATGATGTCAGATTTCCTTTTGATGTGTTCAACCTGGATCGCTTTTGAAGGCGTCAGAAGTGGCAACCGCCGAACAGAGGCCTCCGCCATCCCAAGTTCATTATCCACAACACTTTCAGACCTTTGGTTACCTTGAACAGTCTACCTTCCCCTCATGAAATTAGCTGCACCCTTTTTCACAGTTGATAAGGCTGGAGCGTCATCTCCTAATGTTAGCATGTCAGCATGAGTGTATTTGGGGGTTAATTTCTTTTTCTACAAGTATTTGCTGACACCACGATGCAAATATTTTGTCCATTTTAAAGACAAGTTACTACTAGTTACTTTTGAACTCTTCTTTGAAGTGTCAGATGTCAGTTTACTTGGAAAGAAAGAAAGCAGTTTTTATGAGTTGAAAGTAATGCATGCAAGATTTCACAGCTCTGTCACTACTCAGTCAGCCTATGACGTCTTCAGTCCACTCTTGCATAGTCACAATAACTGCCGACATCATATTCTAATGTATATTTGTTGTCAAACAAATTTTACTCCAGCATTTAGGAAAAAATTATAATTAACGAACCGTCATTCCTCTTCTCAAAATGTAAGACTTCATTGCTGCATCTCACAAGCATACATTAGAAAATAATTTGTTCCTATTGTTTGCTAATTCAGGTAGGATCTGTTCTTCTAGTCCTAGTTTAGCCCTTAATAAAGAACATACCTGTCAGTTTAAGGCTGTATCTAGGGCAATACGACCGATTTCGCTCCGCACAATTAAACATTGAAGAGTGTGATATGCAAAACTAGGAGTCATTGTTATACTGTTTCTGCCTTTCCTGTCATAACTTTTGCTCCACGGAATTTGCTTGCTAGTGTATCGCCTCGGAACAAATAATCTCGACTTACTAATTTCCCTCCCTCTCGTCACTGATGCTGAGTAAATTATCTTAGTTCCGTCTTTATGTTCTTCTTTCATGTTCTGCTTCATGTTCTTCCTTCCCAGAACCTTAGTCCTCTGGAAATCCTTCTTTGCCCGTTTTTACCAGCAATCGTTGACATACAACAGTATAAGCAGAACATTATCGACTTCACTTTCGTCGGTAAGAATCCCTTCCTTTGTACTTAGACAAATATAGACAAGTGCAATATTTAAAACACAGCAAGTAATATTTCATTAAATTTTAAAGCTCAATGTCCTTATTTTACAGTAGAGGGTAAACTATATATACTGTTCCTACACCAGCGACAAATAGCCACAATGAATAGTATGTAGTATCTTAAGGAACAGTAGCTAAGTGTATTTTTCTCTACGGTGTCAAAATGCTATCATTCATAAATAAAGATAAAAAGAAAACAACATCTCTTCTCTCAATATAGACTGGATCTGTCAGTCAGCCACAGACACGCAAAAGCGTATATATTTACATACACACACGAATTCATGAGTGTCCACACACAGACACACATTACTAAAAGTAAGCTGACAACACAGTATTTTATCATTTTTTCAATAGTTATCTCTCACGTTTTCTCATTTTCTCACATTCTCTTTATATATATATATATATATATATATATATATATATATATATATATATATAAGCAATGTTAATTCTCTAAATGAAGTATTAACAGTAACTGCACGATAAAGTGTAGTATATTGCCACTTAAGTGTGGCTGACCCCTAGGGGTGGATGTTACTGTTGCTTTTAGCCCCAGGAGGACATCTCCTCCAGCTGGCTTATCGACACACGACTGTGTCCTGTTTGCCAAGGGAGTTATCCCTCTCACCTCGACCAGCAGCACGAACGTATCCGGATTTCAGGGTTATTTCCCTTCGTCGGCGTTCGACAGCTGATGACCTTGGTGAGAGAGACAAAAACCTGGCAAACCTTATATCTTCTTTTCCAGTGAAATTCTTCACTGATATTGAAAAGGTGAAAACAAGCAATGTTAATTCTCTAAATGAAGTATTAACAGTAACTGCACGATAAAGTGTAGTATATTGCCACTTAAGTGTGGCTGACCCCTAGGGGTGGATGTTACTGTTGCTTTTAGCCCCAGGAGGACATCTCCTCCAGCTGGCTTATCGACACACGACTGTGTCCTGTTTATATATATATATATATATATATATATATATATATATATATATATATATATAACACAGGATATGTGTCTGTCTGTGTGTTTGTCATGTTGAGATCCACCCAACCGATTTTAATGAAATTTTACACATGCATTACATAGGGTCCATAGAGTATCATAGCTCAAAAGAATTTCCAACCACTTGCCTAATGCGGGCCCAGGGGCATATAAACCGCATTTTAAAAACATTTTCGCAGCGTTAAGGCTGGTAACATGAAGATTATCCAGTCACTTTTCTCCAAGTTTGCAACAAACATTAATCAGGCTTCTCGAATTGCTGTTGACTAAAAAGATTCCCGACGTCGCCTATAGGCTCCTCAGAAATACAGATTAATCATATTTGAGTATACTGCAGTGGGTTTTATTTTTGTCTTAGGCCATTTTACGACGATAAAATATTGACACTACTTATGCATAATAAGTATTGTATTTCATGAAAACTTTTTTGTCCAATTTAGCACAGGAAATGAGAAGAACATTAAAATTTTCGTCGGCGCCTTGTTGATGCTTCATATGACCATCCCACGCACCATCGGGTCATGTGCGTGTGTGTGCTGCTGGATAAAGGCACAACGAACCCATTCATCAATTCTCCAGAAGTGGCCTGTTGATGTCCTACCTTTCCAATCCTGCGCTCTATGTCATCCATGTCTGAACTATATAATGCGTTCATACAAAAAGAACAAACTGCTGTTGTGATTCACAACAATTTGAGTTTAGTCGGACGAGGAAATACAGGATGTCCCAGAAATAATGATCATTTGAGTGAAATCGGATGCATGTTTTTAAAACTCATTTTTATTTATGTTTATCATGTTTAATATAAAAGTGTATAAATTCTGAATTGTGTTTATAAATGTATTTTCATTCCTTTTGGATACCTTTTATTTGCCTATGTCAGCTTTTTCTTCAATTTGGCAGCAATCATTTTCTTTACCTCTTGCCCGAGATGGAACAATCGTTTAGCTGAGATTAAAAAAACACATTCAGTTAGCAGTGCAGGAGCTAACTCCTGAAACACTTCAAAACGTGTTTCACAACGCTAAAGAGAGATTTGAAGTATGTAGGGATACAGACATGTGGAAAATTTCAATAAAAGTGTGACGTAAGATTTATAAATCTCTTTGTTTTGGTAATAAATATAACATTCTCCGCCGAGGTCGACTTTGCATTTCATCCTCTCCTGGTGGATAAATTAAGTACCAGTTGCGTACTGGAGTCGATATAATCGACTGGACCCCTCCCCCAAAATCTTCTGGCCTTGTGCCTAGAGTAGGAAAGAATAAACATAACATTCTGTCAGTTTTGTTTTTTAAATTTGCTCAATTTCATTGAGACAGATAGTTAATTCTGGAACACACTGTATGGTGTAGCGTTGTTAGTTGTTGCTTGCTCGAATAAATATTAAAATCAAAGGTCTTCTCGCCGTAAACATCCCATCCTTTTGTTAAGCATTTTGCATCATTATCCTTAATATCTATGGATATCAGGTGGATATTATTTCATGCGTTCATTCCATAAGGCGTCATGTCATTGAAGTTGGAAACAACGAATGTATAGCTGGAGGATCTTTATCAACTTTCACCAATCAAAAGAAAGCTTCGTAAGGGGTATGTGGTCAGATTTGTGTATATTTGGTAGGGAAGAATAAAAGGTGATGGAGAGAGTCAAAAGTATGGTAACGATAAAGAGGAGAGAGGAATATGTGGTGAGGCTAGACCTGGTTTGGTATTCATTGGTTTGATCTTAGATGCAGCAGGCAATTCCTCAATGAATTCAGATGTTGTGGGGCCAGGAAGCAAACATAGATTAGGTGTTGAAATTCATAGTTTGAGTTGACAAATGATGTTTTCTTAAAGGTTCCTATTAGTTACTTTTGATGATACAATGATATAGATAACGAATATAATGATTTTTTTTTGCTTAGTTCGTTTATGAAGTTGTTCTCTTGTTCCGTTGGATGCTAATGACGGTTATTTTTATTCTGTTTCATAATGTTCTGTTTAAATATGCATGACATAACTACTTTGGAATGTCTATTAATTATGTTTTCCCTGAGTGTGATGAGCTCCGGGTTTCTCTTGGCACAGGATACACACTCGCGATGTTCTATCGTATTGTCTAGCATTTTTCCATATCAGTACAGTTGGCTGTATGCTCCGCTACATTCCAGTTGAGCGTTCGGATAAGGTTAAACAATGATGTGCAGCTCCTCTTTCTTTTTTCATTAGAAAATGACGTAAGATGGTTGCTCACACGATTTTTCATGGTGTCTCCGATTCCAACAATGTACACATATTTTAGTGCATCTGCCTTCACTTCATATTTGTAAACCACGTTATTTATTATTCAGTGGTTATTGAGTTTGCATTAACTTTTTCGTCTACAGTTACGTTTCATTATCTTTTCTGGTTATGAAAGCAGAGTTATAACTAGTGTTCACATTCTTTCTACCACCTGGAACAGTCTTCTTATTTACCCCAGGTATGGATTAAACTGCCAATGATAAGGCACTGTTTGTACCCGTTCTTGTTATGGAGAAGCATTTATCTTTCATACTCACAACATGAATATATATATGTTTATATGGGCGCACACACACACACACGCAAACACACACACACACACACATACATACACACACACACACACACACACACACACACATATATATAAATACATATATATATATATATATATAACATATATATATGAATATATGTATATATATGTATATGTATATATATATATATATATATATATATATATATATATATATATATATATATATATATATATAATAAAGTAAAGTTGTGGAATACCGTACGAGTGGAAATATATATGAAAGAAGGTTTGAAAATGCACTTATTTTTAAAAAATATTTATTTACTTAACCGGTTTCACTTTTTTAGAAAAAGATTATCAAAAGTCTTTGAGAATAATAAAAAATGTTAAAAAACAGTCTGAGTATTAAAATGCATAGATACATTCTTTGATGATAAAATATATTTAAAGTATAAAGCTTTGTATGAACTTTGTAGTGTTACATACTGATTGTCATATTAAGGTGAAATTGTTAAAAACAGTGTTAAAAACAGTGTATGAAAATACACATATGGAAAAATACATATACATATACATATTCTCATACATATTCTTTGACAATCGAATAAAATTGAGAAGGAACTGACCTGGCCTTTTTCTCTTGTGTATATTGAAGGAATGTTTTACTGTCTTAAGAGACAGTATGACTGGCTAGCTGGGGTGGGAGGGAAGAAGAGTTAAAGAAGATTTTTTTATTTTTGGTTGGTCTGTGACAGTCTGTCATGGTTCACTGGTTTTTGGGACTGGTTCTGTGCACATCTCTATGTGTGTGTATATATGTGTGTTTGTGTCCGTGTGTGTGGTGTGTGTGTGTGTGTGTGTGTGTGTGTGTGTGTGTGTGTGCCGTTTTTATTGGTCCCAGAGTTTATTGTGGAATGTGTATATGAGTGTGTGTTTGAGTGTTTTTTGTGTCGGTGGGGATGTTAGGTGTGTGTATATATATATATATATATTACGTATGTGTATTTCGTGTGCAAGATTCTTGATGTGGATACGTGTGTTGACAGAAATACAATTAAACCTTGGGAGAGGCATTATGCCGGTAATAAACTCACGCACTGGTTCAGTCCTTTATTAATTTATATAGTTTTTTGTTAGATTATTTCATTGCACTCTTGCAATCTCTTCAGTAACTTGTCTCTCCACTTCCATTTATTTTGAATATATGATCTGGCGTTGTTTTGGCGTTGTTTCGAAACTGTTTGGTATGAGCATGTGAGTGTGTGCAAGCTCGTATGTGTGTACGCTCATATGTGTGCACGCACTTATGTGTTCGTGCTTATATGTAAGTATGTGCGTCCATATGTGTTTTTGTAACAATTTCGTTTATATCAGATCAGATAGAGACTTTGGACATGGTTTTGGTTTCCTTTCTGTTATATATATATATATATATATATATATATATATATATATATATATATATATATATATATATATATATTTTAAATTTATTTATTTACGTTCACATTCCGCATCATATGTGTGAACAACACATGCAACCATGGGCAATTGTAAGGCCCTCATCTACGTGTATTTGGTGTTCAAAATTGCTCGCGTTTCAGTTATGAGGACCGACTCCTGTATTTGTCGCAACGATGCGTCACCGGGGTGTCTAGACAGGATTTCTATGCTAATTCGGTCCAGTACACCACCATGTTGTTCTTTGGCATGCTGGTAGAGCACCGAGGTTTGTTTTTGATTATTATAGTCCTTCCAATGTTCATTTGCACGCTCAGCCAAACTTCTTGCCGTTTCACCTATGTATGTCGTGGTTCTGTTTTTACAATCACCATCCATACAGCTTATTTTGTAGACCACATTTCTGGCTTTGCAGTTCATACCAGGACTATATTTGCACACAATGCAATTCTCTTCTACACACTTTGTCCTTCTGAAGGGATATGTTTTACATATTATTGATCTAATGGAACTCACTGGTTTTTCTATAACATTTATCCTCAACTTAGTACTTTTCAACAAAAAACTATATAAATTAATAAAGGACTGAACCAGTGCGTGTGTTTATTACCGGCATAATGCCTCTCCCAAGGTTTAAATTGTATATATATAAATATATATATATATATATATATATATATATATATATATATATATATATATATATATATATATATATATATATATATATATTTATCTATTCATTTGAATCTTGATTCACTTGCATTATCACTACTGATTGGCATGCCTCATCGACTCATTAATTGATTGATTAATTAACCAATTTACGGGATAAATGTTTCCCGAGCCATTATTAACAAAAGCTTATGGAATTTAAAAACAGAAAAAAAGGTCTCAGAATGTAAAAGTTCGTCCCACCAGCGTCCGGCCAGATTTCATCCTTCTTGGGAGTAATTTCAATGCGCCTAGTTGCAGCCAGTCATATACTCGAATATACGAATAGCCGACTGGCTAAATAGAAATTGGGTAAACACAAATGTGGTAATATTAAATCGAAATAGTAATCTATGTGTTATAATTAAGGTATGTACAGTTCTGATAGTCTAGGGCTGCAGCATTTGTTCTGAGATAAAATATACTCTTAAAAGCAAATAAATGTCGGAGTGAAATGAAACGCAGGAAACATTTCGCCTTTTTTGAGCCTTTTCAATGAAGTCTGGTCACAGTCAGTCACTTTTTTCCATCGAAACGTCTTCCTGTCTGATGTACTGTGTAATGAATACATCATTCACTGATGTTGCAAATCACAGTCCTGGCGAATAATAACCCGGGAAGCGTACAATTTGTAATAGGTGTCTATTTCAATTGAATACTATCTCAATAACGTATATCAGTTTTTATTCAGTTTGGCGACTATTCACAACGACAATGAAGCTTTTATTTTGTTTCCTATCTCCAAATAACTAACGCAATAATCGGTCTATCAATAGCACCGCTACACAATACTTTTACCGTCGTAGAAGCAGGATATTCTACACTTGAAGAATTTCGGTGTTAGTCTGGAATTTGACAGTGTTGATAACCTAAAATTCGGGTTGCGTGATTCTTCTTCTTCTTCTTCTTCTTCTTCTTCTTCTTCTTCTTCTTCTTCTTCTTCTTCTTCTTCTTCTTCTTCTTCTTCTTCTTCTTCCCTTTCGCTCTCAGCCTCTCTCTCCCCCACTCTTTGTTTGCTACTCTGTACCTCTTTCTGTGTTTGTCTTTGCCCGTTTCTTTCACTCTGGAAGATATCACGTATTATTAACTCTGATAACGGAAGGACATGAGTTGTAGTCTGCGAGATGTAGATTCGCAAGCAACGTCGTATGCCACGACCTAAGCTATATTAAGGGAGAATCAATAATTGCTGTAGCACAAAGGCCCAGTTATCAAAGTACCCATTAATATAATTTAATTATATCAATCAGTAGCGGTGGTGGTGGGGGGAATTCACTTCAATAGAGTATTTGACCTTACATCATGTGTACTAATTAATATGTAGACGTATATAATATGTATTAATTAATATGTAGATGCACACAAAGGTGGAGAAAAATCTCTTTTTCTAAATGTAACTTTTACTCGATTATTTTT
>NC_142938.1:26952750-26982750 GCF_046866305.1 Octopus bimaculoides | reverse complement strand
CATATACTTAGAAACAGAAATTCATATATGCTACTATAAATAATATTAACGTGGAAATCAAATATACAAGTAACAGAAGTAATGTTCCATTCTGCATTTATCAATTCAATTTTGAGTAATAATGTAAAAAAAGACTCACGGACGCTATTAGCCTGAACGACACAATGTGAGCAGGTGTCGAATGAGAGAATATTAAATCAAGTGGAAATTAAATCACTCCTACGAAAGATTTCTGCGAAATTTTTCAGTACGGTGTGGTAACCATTTGTGACTTAAAATACAAATGATTGTGTGTTTGTGATTATAGGCCTGTGTTTGTGATTGCGTTAACGAGTGTATGTGTGTGTGTTTGTTGTTAGTGGTTGGAGTAATCGGCTCACGTTCGTAAGGTCGTGTGTTCGATGACAGGTAACGCGTTGTGTCCTTGAGCAAGACAATTAATTTCACGATACTCCTGTCCACACAGCTGACAAAAATGAGTTGTATCTCTAATTTAAAGTGCCGGCCTTGTCACATTCTGTGTCTCACTGAATTTCCTTTAGAACTACGTTAAAGGTACGCGTGCTTGCGGAGTTCTCAGCCACTTGCACGTTAGTACAATGAGCAAGCCATTCTGTTGAACGGATCAACTGGGACCCTCATCTTCGAAACCGATGGGGTGACAGTGATATACATATATGTAACTGTTGAAAAGTAATGTTTATTTACCTATTTTTCTATTTGGAATATGATAAATTTAAAGCTGTATATGTCTTAAAATTCATGTTATAGCTCTATTTGTCTCCTATTTTGAAACGTTACTATATTTATACAATGTGTCCTATCACCTTTCCACAAGTGACAATCGTTGGTTCGCAGTTGGCTGGAGTTCCAGAAACTAAAACTGAGGAATTATTCGAGTGTTTTGTGAGACACACTTTGCAAAATCATGTAATTTTATGCTGATATTTCAAAGCCAAGATAAAATATGCTTTGGCCAGCATAATTCTGGACGAAAAGCAAAGGTTACAAAAAGAGATCATAATATATGGAAATGTCGCCTGTTTAAAAATGTCTTCAAATTTTAGAAGTCTATTGGCTAATAGCTTCTATCCTATCAGCTGAACATCACTCTCTAATGGTAGCGTAGTTTTCCAGCTCAATTCACAGAAGACAAAAACGTAGTAGGGCACTTAGATTTCTCCGCCACCACCAGCACCAATGCGAGTACCACCAATGTCGACGGCTGCCGTCACCGCCGTCGACACCACTAGCAGCGCCACCACTATCACCACCATCATCCTCATCAATTACAACATTTGAGAAGCGTCTTTTCTCCATCTTCGACGCTGGAAAGGCAGTGACTAAATGGGAAGAAGAAAATTTAAAGAATGATTGAAAATGCACATAGTAACAATTCGGAGACGATTGTCGAACGTATTAAAGCTATGATTCAGGCCAAAGGTGGACCAAACCTGTATGGAAATATATAACTTTCATTTGACAAACAGCTTCAATTAATTCGTCCAAAGCCTACGCGCGCGCAGGCACAGACACAGACACAAACATACATATATATAGGTAGCTGATGAAAAAGAATGTTCTCTATTTGGCTTGTGTGTTTTCTCGTCTACGTCTTGTTTGCAATGTCCTGTACCCAGATATGCACCTATACATACAGGTGGATGTCGGTATGCACACACCTGTACGTATATATGCATATACTCATTATATATATATATATATATATATATATATATATATATATATATATATATATATATATATATGTATATATATATATATATACATACATACATACATACATACGTATGACAGAATATGACTAAATATGGAATATTTACTTGACATGCCTCTTGCATTTTTCAATGCAAGAACCCTATTAGGCATGTTACTGATCAGATGGCGAATATTCTCTTGAAGAATTTCTTGGCAAGTTTCATGCAGTAATCTTAAAATATCTGGTCTTGAAGATGCTTTCTTGTTCTTTTTTATGAAGTCTTTTGTCCATTATGCGCCAGAGATGTTCAATAGGATTCATATCTGGGGATTGGCCTGGCCATGGAAGTTTTTTAATGCCATTCTCATCTAAGAAATCTTGGGTCAGTTTAGCCCTGTGACAAGGAGCCCCATTTTCCATAAATAAAGTCTTTTTTAATCATTTCACTAATGGAGATGATTGGAAGGAGTCCTTCCTGCAATATAGACATATATTCCTCTGCGTTTATGTTTCCCTCACATTCCACCAGCTCTGATTGACCATTGATCCAAATTGCTCCCCAGACCATCACAGAATAGCTGCCATATTTCATTGTTGGTTGCTATCTTTTGACGTCAAATTCTTGATCACAAACCCACATTCGACCACTGTCAGAAAATACAGCAAATCTTGACTCATTGGAAAATATAACATTGTTCCTAAATAGTAGTAGCCTCTGCATCATCTCACTAGCCCAATATTTTCTCCGCTTGATATTGGCTGCCAAAGAAGTGGCTTCTTGCTGCTCTGCTATAATAACCAAGTTTGTGGAGAAACCCAACATCTGTTCTGTGACTGACATCAATTTGTTCTGTTATGTCAGAGGCCTTGCAACGAGGATTATTCTCCAAACTTATCTTAACAAAGAGAAGAGTTCTGTTAGAAAGCCTTGATCAACCTTGGCAGGGTTATGTCGACTCCTTCCCCACTATGGTGAATTTTTACAATGACCTTATTAACTGTAGAACGCGTATCTCCAGGTTTTCTGTGATTTTACGCTGACTATACACATGTGTATATATACATACATACTTGTATGCATGCATACACACACATACACACACATCCATGTATATAAATATAGTAAATTAAAATACCAGGACAATAAAGATTTACATATCCATGTTATATTATACAGTTAATTACATCTTAGTTTATCAATACCAACACATGTTTCTACTGCAAACCGTGCACAGTGTAAAGTTTGCATCTTAGTGTGCATTTTGATATTAAATTACTAGTGCAGCTTCATCAGAGCAAATTTAAACTATATTTGAGATATCATGTGGTCTGAGTATTATTCCAGCCAAAGTTGTCCGCGTTTGACGTGTTAGTGTTACTAAATCTTTTTAGAATTAGCAAATATATACCAGAAAACAGGCCTTTTAGTAATTATAATAATAGTAATAACAACAATAATAACATTAACATCAACAAACTAAAAGTTAACTTGATACACTAAAAAATAAGAATAATACAACTTCTTTACACTGATGAAATGGTAAAATAAAACAGGGATATAAACTTTACATACCAGCGAGCACTGACCTAATTTCAAACAGAAACTGGTTTTAATTCCCCACATTTAGCTTGTAAAGTTCAGCATATAGAGTTATTTTTAGTAACACTAATACCACAAACGCGGACAACTTTGGCTGAACTAAAACTCAGTCGACATGATATCTTAAATATAGTTAAAATTTGCCCTGATGAAGCTGCGCTTGTAATTTAGCATCAGAATGCACACCAAGATGCAGACTTTACAGTGTGCACTGGTTTGCAGCAGAAACATGCATTGGTATTGATAAATTAAGATGTAATGAACTGTATAATAAACACTAGCGGGACCAGTGAATACTTCACGGAATTAATGATAAACAGAGTCGCTCATCTACTACTCATTGAAAAGTGAAAGGAATATGATGATTACTTAATATATGCACTTCATATATACACTTTATATACTTTATGCACAGTTAATATACATAAAATAAATATTCATTCTTATTTTTCTATTTTTCCCATAAAAAAAAGAATATGCCGTACATATGATACAACCTTTAGTTAAATTGCATATTTCTGCCACGTAAATAAGCGGGAATGTTTCACGGCATTGCACTTATGTGTTAATTGATAGGTGATATAAAAAAACTTAGTTCAATTTTAAAAAAATAAACTTTTCACTATTCAGTCACTTGTAGAAAAGCCAAGTAAGCACCAAACAAGAACCTACATAGGTAGCACCATAGATTTTAAACTGCGATATAGAGCTCACTTAAATTCTTTCAATAATATAAAATACAAATTCTCGACATCATTAGCCGCACACATGATCTTAAATCACAAAACATACAATATACACTGGCTTAATCCATTACAAAAGAAGCTTTTTCTTAAGTGTCGTTAATTATTCTCCGTCTACAAAAGTACTCGTTATCAAATAAGTTGTCCGAGTGTTGTCTTATTTTCCCTGATGAAGGAGCCTGTGCCCTATATTGGATGTAAATATCTTTTATATGACAGGACAACCGGACCCTCAGAAACGGCCGTAGGATTATCAACTGGATTAGTAATACCTAAATGTTTTTATAGAGTCTTAACTATTTATGACTTCGTTTTATAATCCAGTCTTAACTATTTATGACTTCGTTTTATAATCCATAAGTCAACCTATCTATGTCTTTAATTTTCAATATATTTTTAATGTATATATCTATATATTTATGTATTTTATGTGTATATTTATAATTTATTGTTTACTCTATGTATTTTTGATGTTTGATATATTGAATATACTTTCGGAGAAATTCATGTATGTTAGGTCTAGGGCTGAATAAATTTAAATAAATTTTAAATGTATATGTGAATTTAATTTGCCTAACTTTGATATATATATATATATATATACACACTAGCCTAAGTATCCGGAATTGCTCGGAGATGTAAAGAATGTTTACGGAAATATTAATATTTATTCTGATAAAAATGATATTTTCAGAAAAATTCTATCAAATGATGTTAGTATACACAGAGATAATAAAATATATCCCGAAATCAATCACAGTTTAATTTTATAGAACTTCTAAATATACAATGTCTCCAGTGTTTCCTTTGATTGGTGTACAAACAAAAAGTGTTGGGACTTACAACTCGCAAGGAGAAGCAAGGTTGTCCAACAATGTTGAGAGATTGTGCTTGAGATTTGTTTATGGACATACCAAAACTTCGTTTCACTGTGAACTGGAGCCGTTTAAATTAATAGGGGAGGCCAGGTGGGATCAATGGGATCCGTGGAATGAAATCATATCTCTTCCGTACCGCCAAGATTCATATCTCTTTCCCAAGAGATAGGAATTTTGGCGGTACGGACTAAACCTCTTGTTTCATTATCACAATTAAAAAGCGTTTATATTTACTTGAACAAAAAGAAGTGGGGTAGTAGACGTATGACGGAGAATTATTCAATATCTTGTTTGCTTCTATCAGAATCGTTTACCTTTAAAGCGAAAAAAACACAACCGACATATACGATATGTAATATTTCTTTACTACCCACAAGGGGCTACACACAGAGGGGACAAACAAAGATAGACAAACGGATTAAGTCGATTATATCGACCCCAGTGCGTAACTGGTACTTATTTAATCGACCCGGAAAGGATGAAAGGCAAAGTCGACCTCGGCGGAATTTGAACTCAGAACGTAGCGGCAGACGAAATACCGCTAAGCATTTTGCTCGGCGTGCTAACGATTCTGCCAGCTCGCCGTCTTATACGACATGTATGTAAAACATATTTCTGTTTTTGAAAAAAAGTAAAAAATTTAGTGACCCCCGCTAGAACCTTCCCTGAATAATATAAAATCTTTATGCCAAATTTGGTACAGATTGATCAAGCGATTTGGCTGTGCAGAATAATAGGCCGTATGGCCAGGTGGGGAACTGTATATTCGATTTCGAATCTGAGGTAGGACCAATATCCAAGTAGAAATAGTCACATTGGATTTAAATATGAAATATCGAGTGTGTAGCCTAGCTATTTTATTAGGTCCATTCCACGAACTATTATTACAGTTTCTTTTTCTTTAAATATCTTGTTTTATCACAATTAATAAGTGTTTCAGAATCGTTTAACTTTAAATAATAGCAGCTATATCACAAACGATTTACCTAATATTTTCCTAGCTACTACCTGTACTACCATTCATTTTGTGTATATTCCACTGGTGAGGCAAAGCATTTTTTGTGCAAAGCCAGAAATCCGGGATCTGGAATTATCCAATAATTTTCTGATAGTTTATTTTGTCCGTTTGTCTTCTCTCCTAGTACTGTATGGATATTTGATGTGGTTTTAGAGTCACATTTTGACTGCTATATCTAGCATGGTGGTATCTTTTAGATACCCTTAATTATAATTATAATTATAATTATATATATATATATATATATATATATATATATATATATATATATATATATATATATATATATATATTTATATATATATATATATAATTGTTGAAGAGCACAAGAACGTTAAGGCAAGGTAAACATCTCAAGTCATATACAATATTATTACTGGAAAAAATTCAAATCCTTACAGCTGTTCCTGGGATGTCCCAGAGTATGAGATATTCCGTCATCAGAGACAAGTAGGGAAAATGAGAAGAGTATAGATTAATGAAATGATGACATAGAGGACAAGAGTAAATTACTGAGGAGAGGAAAAGTGAGAAGAAAAAGAATCATAAAAGTTCACAGTTAAACTTTCCGATGTTGTAGAAATAAGTCCATAAGTCTTTAGGAAAATTCCTGCGTAGATCCATGTGGGTTAAAGTCCTGATATTGTAAGCATCCAGAGAATAGACGCGAACATATCAATGTTCAATACTAGAAGTGTAGCGGATTTGGCTATCAAGTGGGAAAAGGAAAGACAAATAAATAAATAGAAAGAGAGGCAGATAGAGTGAGGGGAAGTTAAGGATTGGTTTTAGGTTGAAGTAAAGTATATAGACATATAGCGTCTAACATTATAGTGTAGAATGATAGCCGAGAAGATAAGAGAGAGGGTGAGTAAATAAAGGAAGATAACGTAAAAAATTAAACAAAATAGAGCAAAATGAATGGCAGTACAGGTAGTTGCTAGGGAAGTATTAGATAAATCGTTTGTGATATAGCTGCTATTATTGCCGTCATTTCTAGTATTAATATCAACGCCAGCGTTACCATAATTATTCTTATATTCATTGTTGTTATCAGCAACGCTGTTATAATTATTATTATCATTACTACTACAAGTAGTAGTCGTATTAGTGGTAGTAATAGCAGTAGTAATAGTAGTAGTAGCAGCAGCAGCTAGAGTAGTGGTATCATTGGTAGTAGTGTTAGTATTAGAAGTGGTAGAGGAGGTGGTATTAGTGATGTTATTATTGCAACTATTAGTAGTAGCGTTTGTGGTAGGAGCGTTAGTAATAGTATTATTTTCCGTAATAGTAATATTGCCGTTGATGCTAGTATTAATATTATTCCTAGTCCTATTAGTAGTTGAAGTATAGGTATTATTAGTTGCAGTGGTTATAATATAGTTAGCGTTCTTAGTATTAGTGTGCCTATTAGTGTTTGCGTCGGTTTCAGCAGTGCGCCCATTACCCTCCAAGGTGGAGACTATATTAATTACGTTTAAGTTGTTTAAAGTGATCAGGCCAGGGACATTAGATATATTATTGCGATCAGTGTTAATGCGTACACTCTGTACGTCTATGGTAGCTTTGTATACAGTTAGATAGTAAGAGCTAAGTTTACGCTTGTTAGACGAGGTGATAATAGATTCTATATTTGGTGTAGATGAATAGGATAATCTCAAAGTGGGTCTGTTAAAGATAGAATGGTACTTGTGGTTACGTGGGAAATTAAGATTCTACTATTTTAAGCAAAGGTCAGACTACTATAAAAAGCACATTTTTACCGAATGCGAGGAAATGCAACTCTCAAAGCCAACCCCTTAAAAAAAACGAACTAAATTATAGATCATGATTTCGTAGTTATTGTAGTATTATACAACTTCTACTCGTCAGTATAATATGGTCCAGAAAAATAGAAATAAACAGTGAATCAACATACCAAACGAACACCATGTATCCAGCATAGCATATAGACAACTGTTCATCGGTATTTCCCTATGTAAGTGGCGGGAATTTCGAATTGCATCTCGGTAAATATGCCTCTTACTCAGAATAAATTCAGCACTGAATATATTCTGGTAATATATTTAAATTCAATAATAGGACGAATTCTTTTACAAGAATTTATCAAGTAGCTAGCGTGAAAAAAACCTCATAAGGGAAAAATTCATCATTTATTCCCGAAATATATATTTATATTTATATAAGGGCATTACTATATAATAACGCCTCACGCCATGAGGGACTCTAAGCTCAGACTACCGAAATTCCCGCCACTTACATAGGGAAATAGCGATGAACAGTCGTCTATATGCTATGCTGGATACATGGTGTTTGTTTGGTATGTTGATTCACTGTTTATTTCTATTTTTCTGGACCATATAATACTGACGAGTAGAAGTTGTATAATACTACAATAACTACGAAATCATGATCTATAATTTAGTTCGTTTTTTTTAAGGGGTTGGCTTTGAGAGTTGCATTTCCTCGCATTCGGTAAAAATGTGTTTTTTTTATAGTAGTCTGACCTTAGAGTCCCTCATGGCGTGAGGCGTTATTATATAGTAATGCCCTTATATAAATATAAATATATATTTCGGGAATAAATGATGAATTTTTCCCTTATGAGGTTTTTTTTACGCTAGCTACTTGATAAATTCTTGTAAAAGAATTCGTCCTATTATTGAATTGCGTATGTTTCATAGCTAGCAGAACCTCTAAGTAGTAATAGCCCAAACGAGAAATAATTATGCAGAAGATACCTTAGTCAAATGAAGGTTACATTGTCGTCAAGGGATTTCATGTTGACTCGCAGGGGATTTGATCGAGATAGAGTAGTAGCATTCACCCGCTACTTCGATGTGGCAACTTTACATTTTCGTACGCGTTACTACTCTATCTGGTTTTGAGATTTTATAACTAGCTTTACTGTGCTTCTTGCAAATCAGTGACAGGTGGTCACTTTGTTTACGATATGTTAACGGCACGAACGGATCTTAGCTATCGCTCCAGTGCGCATGTGTGCGTGGCTGACGAACAGACGACAAACTCGAAACTGGGCCAGTCCCACGTTCCTGTTAGCTAATGCAGCGTTATTACGGGTTCGCTCCCCATGCTAGAAATGTATTGTATATAAAGGATCCCAATCGTTGAACTGCTACTTCGATGTGGCAACTTGTTTACGTTATATATATATATATATATATATATATATATATATATATATATATATATATATATATATATATATATATATATATATATATATATATATATATATATATGTATATATATATATATATATATGTGTGTGTGTGTGTGTGTGTGTGTGTGTGTGTGTGTGCGTGTGTGTGTGTGTCTGTATGTATGTGCGTGCGTGTGTCTGTGTGGGTGTATATATATATATATATATATATATATATATATATATACACACACACACATATGTATATATATTTACACACGTACACATTTGTGTTTAGATGGGTCTTAATTTTGTGTACAAGTGTAATATGATCGTATATTTGAATATGTGAATGTGTTACTGTATTTCTGAATGAGTGCTTATATGTATGCAAGATCATTTATAAGTATATTAATACATCAATAACTCAAATGACCGAATTGAGCTGTAAAAATAGCCGTCAGAACAGTTCTTGGAAGACTTGATACAAGCAAACATCTGAAAATAATCCGATATGACAGAATTGTGTTAAAGCAATTTTATCTTGTAATTTGACTAAGATAATCACGCAGTATCGTTGCGTCTGAGTAAATTGTGTCTGGTCTTAATCAGACATCGCTCATCTACACTGACATAATAGATCACTGTGTATTATGTCGATTCTCTGTATTTACTATAGAAATATGATTTGATCATACTAATGATAAGGATCTCATAACAACCAGCCGCATGATAAATGTAATTTGCTTGATTATAATTCATAACATCCGCTCCAACACCATTGTGAACTGCTTTGACATGTGTATTATTTCATTCCCATGTACATATGTATGAAAACTTCACGCGCATTGCAGAAATCCAAGCACCAACTCACATATGTGAATGCTTGTGTACGTACGTGTATACATATCTATTCATATGCAATATTTGCCATTCACGCATACTTAACAACAGAAGAACACTTACACATGCATCCACAATCAGACAGACTCGCATACATATAAATTCGAACACAAACACATCGTATATCAGATTAAAATCTCCACCCATATGTTTGAGAACTGTGTCTTAACCGCATTTCAAAAGAGATGTAGTTATAACTGACTTGTCGACGACAAAGTGCAAGGAAGAGCCTGCCTTTCGTTAGAACTACCTTTCGTTAACACTCCCTTTCGTTAAAGCCACCTTCAGAACTAATTACCTTACCCCGATCGCCAAAAGATATTAATGATTAACCGAGACTCACACCTATTTGCCCAAAGGTTTAATACTGCCTTTAGATTACGACGGAGAGTCAGCAATTCTTAGAGGAAGCGTAAGTCGCTAACATGGACCCCAGTAAACAACTGGCATTTATCTTATTGATCCCCAAAATTTGAAAGGCAACGATAACCTCGGGGAAATTTGTACTTATAACATGAAGACAGTCGAAATGCCGTTAGCTATTTTGCCCGCAAGCTATTTTACCCAAATGTATACAATTATGAGGCATATTTCGAGTACCTATTCTGATGAAATATATTACAGTGTGTATAGATTTTGTTGCTTGAAGAATCGCTCATACATATTGACTTTAAGTTACCACAAACACACACACACACACACACACACACACACACACACACACACACACACGCGCACACACATTTCAAGAATGATGTATGAGATGGAACAATTTTGTGGTAGCTGTAACAATAAATGAATAAATAAAAGGCTTTCTTCCCTTCTGCTTTTTTCAAGATACACTTAAATGATAATTTTTCAGAAATTATATACAGTAAAGGCTTGGAGATATATATCAGCTTCTTATCTATGCATCGTATTATATAGAAAGAATTTTTAAATAAAGTTCGTATAAATTCTGACGCAAAGTTTTTCAAATTACTTTCATAAGATATATGAATATAATTACTGCAAATCATTATGTGACGTTGATTATGAAATGTTAATAAGAGTGATTTAGTAGTAGTCACTGACTTTCTCTCACTGTCGACACAATTAATTGCACCAATTATATGTCTGGTGATATATAGCAGTGAATACTGAACGAAGTATAAAATATCTTGAATGGTGAATTAGATGTAAAATTAATAATAATATTTTCAACCAAAGAGAACAATTTGGAAACAACAACAATAATCATATCTCTAAAAAGGAGAATTAAACGAATAGATTAAGATGCTTGACTGATTAAAGAAAATATGTCATTTGGATAATTCTAAATTAGGAACCTACCATGGTAATATGAAACAAAAATGAAGAATAAAGGGAATAAATCGTTTGATGTATTTGTCTTTGTCTCTTCTTGTTTAATGTCTCACATGATTCTAGTCAACCATGTCTATGGTAGTCATGAAATAAAATAATAGATTATTTATCATGCCTGGATAACTTCTGCCGTTAGAATGATGGCGAGAATTTTGACACATTTTGATTTCAGTTATGCAAATAACTCATTCTGATGCAGCTTCAATAGAACGTTTAATACGCATAGACTCATTTATAGATACTTTTATTTCATTTTTCTAGTGATACAAACCTCAACTACAACTAACATAAAAGATAAAAGATTTTGTAATGTAGGTTAATACTTAGTAGGACTGTTTCTCGTTTTAAGAACCTGTCTAATTGCAGGTAAGCGTCTAATTGCAGTTCTATTTTGTACTTAATATTTCCATAATATAATATGATACTTTTCTCTCATCGAGGTAAAAATGTGACTTGTTTCCTCAAACCAGGAAAGGTCATTTATAATGATGTAGGTTAATAGCTAGATGCAGCTGATTACCTACCTATGTTATTTCTTTCGTTCACTCTCGAAAAGTGCATCATTATCCTTATCAATGAGCAGTGCGTCAATATTCTAGAATGTTTAATTCATCTGTGAAATATTTTACCAGTATATATGTTTATGAAATCAATTTCTAAGCATGAAGACAAAGCATTTACAGAAATCAAAGATAAATTATTAAATGTTACATGCATCGAATCTATCAAAGAAACTTTTGCCTAGTATCTATAATACTGATCAATTAATCGGAAAAGTAACAGTAGTAGGTTTCGTTAACGGTAACATCTCAAGAAATATTAATAATAAAGTTAGGAAGGCAATCAAGTTCAAGCAATAGAATATTTGTAGTGCTGTAATTTGTTTTCCCTATTGAATTAGCTATACTCACGGATGCAAGTTCACGCAATTATTCATAGACTAATTTTATTTGTCGAATTCTTAATGTCTGTTTATTACAATTCTTGATTTCGTTCGAATTCTGAGATATGTATATTATAATGTCGATGATACCGTTTATGCATTCAAAGGTTTCTGCACTTCATCAAACCACCCCACTGGCCCACGAAGTGAGATGTGACATGTTTCTTCCATGTCAGTATGAATGCATTCCATTGTGTCTCTTCCGCTCTACAAAATTATATCTGTCTACTCTATATAGAAACACGCTAAATAGAATATCCACAGCTGTTACCTTGCGTTTTCGCAATATGCAACAAGCCGTATACTAGAATTATTTAGAAAATATTCTGTTTGTACCTTTGATAATTTCTGCATAAATATAGATATCACTACTAGATAGATATCACTACATTATGAACATACATTTTAATGATTATCTCGGATGGAGTTCCTCTAAAATCTCATTCAACCAGTAAATCTTCACCAAATGCGTTTATTCCTAATTTAGGCATCAGCGAGTTTGAATATATTATAACCCATACTCTCACATTTCTACCTATTGAGCTACATACTCTCCCGAAATACTTTTAGGTTTGTACCTTATTTTCTTTATATTTTGAATAAAATATTGTTCGAAGTTCTCTAAGTTTGATAGATAAAATTTTCCTCATCGAACAGTTTTCCCGCTATGCACCTCAAATATGTTATTATAATGTAGATTTCATCTAAATTTGCAGAAACTGCACGCACTCGCAGAAAGACCAATGCACGATCACCATGCAATGCAGATCCGATAATACATAAAGCAGAATTCAACCTATTCACATCATATGTGATAAATACTATATTTACATAAGCTTCTAGGCAATACATTATCGATTTCCTTCGCGCATCTAGTAGTTCACAATTCTACATTTGACAGTAAGTAGAAAATTCGAGAAGGCATATCAAAATTGAACTATGTATAACTTATGTGAAAATGCGAAATCTTGAATGCTTTCAAGATTTTCTGAAATTGTCTTGCCCAAAATTAGAATATTATAAGAAATACCATCACTGTACAGGCACTTGATTGAAATCCGCTCCCCAAATAAACTGCTCTGAATGAAACAGACTAGCATTGACTTACCTTTCATTCACTCTTTGTTTTATTTCTTCCATGATACACGAAGTATTCTTCCGCTTTTACCAAAACATATCTCTTTTGTTAGACAGGTCAAACGTATCTTCCCCGTGAAAGAAAAAACATTCTTTTACTCTTCCTGCAAATTAGTAAGAATTTTAGCACATTTGTAGAAGATTACAAGTGTATAGTTTCATATTGGTTTAAATTTTGGCAGAAGGCTATCAAATCCGGGCGAGAAAGTAAGTCGATTTCATCGACACCAGAACTCAACTTATTTTATGGACTCCAAAGCATAAAAAGTAATTTCGACCAATATATACATTCATATATACAAATATATATAAATATATGTATGAACCAATGTATGTATACATGTGTGTACATATAAGACGGGCATGTCCACAGTTTATGTAAACTTATTTCCAATTAGGTGAAATTATAACTCACGGCTATATCAGAAAACACGGAATTTGGTACATAGTGTCATCAACTTCGGGACCATCTGTTTTGAAGCGAATGTCTTAAACGCACAGCTACTTCTGGACGCAACGTATAACATGTCTAACCTTTCATAATTTTTAACTCTTGAAATGTCTTCGCTTCTGCAGAAGTACGTCATGTATCTCTATCTTCTACTACACTTATTGTTGGTTTTATTTTTAATCCTATTATGTACATCATGATTCCGATGCTCTTACCACCCAATTATATAATGACTAAAAACTGACCATCTCCTGCTCTTAAAGGATGCCTAAAATATTTGTTTCTCTTTGCCCAGAGTATTTACAAGACGTTAGTCAAATTCAGTTTGGTCAAAGAAGGTCTCATATGTCGTTTTTTTTTTTCATTCCAGCTAATTGCAACCACTTTTTCTAAAACAGCTTACCCGGAAATGCTCTATCTTATTTCTATTAGCGTTTTAAGAGTCTTGCATTGTCATTGGTATGTTTCAAATGAAAATATCAAAGTGTTTCCAACTTTTTAAAATTTCAGCTATTTTTTTCTTATTGATGGATTTTTCCCAATATGTCTTAAAGAGATAACATGTGCTACGGCAGTTCTTTTTATCTCTTTGCTCTCATCGCATCGATTTCTAATAAAACTTGTAAGATAACAAAACTCATGAACCACTTTGACAGTTTGATTATCAATTATCATATGATCACATGTTCAAGAGGTAACCATTGATACAGTTTTGTCAAAATTAATGCATAAACCATATTCTTCCTCTTTCACAGTCAGTAATTTAATACGCCGTTCAAATTATAGTGAATATTAGCTGTTAAAGCAACTTATGCCATATAGAATATATGTGTATAAATGCTATTCTTCTATAGTATTTCACTTACGGTACTAAACATCATGTGATTAGTTAAATGAAAAAGAAAATGGGGATATATATTTCAGCACTAATAGTTTTATAGATAAGATAATGTGGGAGACAACGAAGATGACTAGTTCGATTCTTTTCAAGTTAACTGGGCACTTCCTTATATGAGGTTGTTAGTTTCCAATATCTGACATCAAATAACGTTAAATATGTACTAAGAGAAATATTGCTTGTGCACAATTGTGAACATAGGCAACACGGTTTCAAGAACGACAGCTGTAAGAGCCATACGTAAATACACACGCAAGAAGACGCATTGACAGACTAGCATCATTTAATCTCGAAACAGTGAAGGAAGTTTCTAACTTTTGGCTCAGACTGCTACTGACTGTTAGTACTAAATTTGCTCTTGCTCTCTGACAAAATCTTAGTCTTAAATAAATTTAGTGATATTTGATAATGTCCAATATAACCATAAGGCTTAATATTTATACTGAGATTACCTTTCATCTCATACAGTACCGATCAGGAATAATGTTGTCCTAAACAGTTGAATCGACCCTGCCGATTCAACAGTATGGTATATAGAGATAATCATATTCCACAAACCTGTAAGAATATGCAGTTCTTAGCTAGGCAACTGAATCATGGATAATTTTGAATCGAGAAAGCCAATATTTTTCTGCAAGTAGCTCAAAATTAACAGACTGATCCTTACCTGTATCAATTATCTAATTATAATCCATTTGTTACAGTATATGTGCATGCATACGTATATATATATATATATATATATATATATATAGTTCTATATTTAAGAGATGAGGAATTATTTACATTATCTACATTTGACGGATATTCGTCCTCATCTTGTTTGTTGTTAACACAACGTTTCGGCTGATATACTCTCCAGCCTTCGTCAGGTGTCTTGGGGAAATTTTGAACCTGGGTTCTCATTCCTATCGATGTTACTATTATTATTATATTATTATTATTATTATTATTAATCAGGTCGCTGCCGTGAATCGAACTCGGAACCTTGGGGTTAGTAGCCCGCGCTCTTAACCACTACGCCATATGTCCGTGGGCAATTATGGGGTGAATTTTAAGGCTTATAAATCTATTATTTTTCTATCCTTCCTCAATACCGGTTCCCATATGCTATTCATATCTGCACTCCGTCTGTTTAGGAGGTTGTTGTGTCCTAGTATACGTGCTGCTTCTTTTAGTTTTCGTATTTTCCAGTGTTGTTCCCTGTCTATTATTTTAACATGTATATATATATATATATATATATATATATATATATATATATATATATATATATATATATATATATATGTATATGTATATATATGTATATATATATATATATGTATATATATATATATATATATATATATATATATATATATATATATATATATATATATATATATATATATATATATATATATATATATATATATACTAACAGAAATACCCGGCTTTGCCCGGGTTAAAGAGAATAATGAAATCTAAAAACGCCGTCTAGACTACGCAACCCTCAACTGTTAGTATCTACGATACCATATTTCTACATTAATAACTCTCCAATCCATGCCAGCATGGAACATAGACATTAAGTGGAATGCCAGTCTCTCATCTAGGAGGGTCTTGAAATCAATGTTACCAACTGGGGACTATGTGTGTCGCAGTGATAATAAAAAGACCCAAAGGAGGTCTGCAACTAAATAATTTTACTCAACACTTTGCAAGTGAATCAGTGGAGGCAAAGATGCGTCTCATTTACTTGACAATTTATGCTCCACATTGCAGAAATCACAATGTAAGTATATCTGAAAGGGTAGTCTTACACTGTTGTACCGTTGAATTACAAATAATGCTCATCTGTTATGTTCGGGTTAAAATTTCATCAACATCAAAAATATATGAATTTTCATGGGAGTTATGGCCGTTATACATAGAATATAATTTCCAAATTTCATAAAGATCCGTTCAGTACTTTTGACGTAGTTTTGGATAAGAAAACAAATGACTAATGTGTGTGTTTGTGTGCATGTGTTTGTGTGTGATGGGTGTATATATGTATAGATATTTGTATGCATGCATATATATGTATATATGTGTACATATTACATGTACATCTATATATATATATATATACATCTACACATATGTATACATATACATGTATACATATAGATCTATATCTATATATATATCTATGCATATACGTGTACATATACATGTATATGTATACATATACATCTCTTTCTCTCTTTCTCTCTTTCTCTCTTTCTCTCTTTCTCTCTCCCTGAAAGTTTCTGTCATTATGTTGCCGTGGGCTCGAACTCTGCAAGAAGTTAAAAACGTTTTTGACTAAAACACAACTGGAACACTAAGTAAGGCATCTGTAAAATTTGAATGAAATTGTTTGCGTAGTTCTCGAGTTTTAGGGATTCACACAGACAGACAGACAGACACACATTCTCATTTTTATATATATATATATATATATATATATATATATATATATATATATATATATATATATATATATATATATATGTATATAATAGTTATCGCCAAGCCAACATGGCAGTCCCAAAATTAGAAGAGAGACTTAGAAATATTAATAACTCTATATATGTATATATATATATTTATATATATGTATGTGTGTGTGTATGTATGTATATATATGTATGTATATCTGTATATATATATATATGTATGTATATGTATATATATATATATATATATATATATATATATATATATATATATATATACATGTTTGTATATGAATCTGTATGTGTGTATATATATATATATATATATATATATATATATATATATATATATATATATATATATATATATATATATATATGTTTGGATGTATATTCGCCATGTTGGCCCACGTATGTATGTGTGTGTGTGTGTGTGTGTGTGTGTGTGTGTGTGTGAATTTTCAATCGCCACGATAGACAACTCAACTGAACCTGTTTTTTTTTCATTATTTATTTCCTCTTATTCCTTTCTGTCGAAAGCATAGGCTCGAAACATAAGAATTTTCCGTTCTTCCCGAGAGAGATTCAAAGTAATACACTTTCTTGTTGTTCCTTCACTTGTCTTCCTCTTCGTTTTTGTATAGATTTGAACTATATATATATTTCAAACCGAGATAACTGACTCCTAATCCCATCTAGGAGTGATGGACATCAATGTTTCGCTATTTTAGTGTCTTATTAGCATCACGTACCCGAACAGGACCGGATAAGAATAATTTCGCCACTCCACAATTTTCATGTATATAACATGCAATCCATGTGCGGTTATGTTTGAGCAATGCTCAATAAATTCAAATAGGAAACAGAAGCAGGGCTAGAGTAAGAAACATCATCAGCCACATTGTCTGATAAATGATGATGGCTTACTGCTACATAGATATCTGTATTTTCTGCATGCAACATAGTGATTGTTAACAATTTAGAAAACAGTTTGTTGATATTAATATGTTTTAAAAGGAAACTAGTAAAATAAAATGTAAAATTAAAACAGATGGGAATCAAGTCTCAGCTTGGAGTAAGTTTACTTCCACCCTAAGTAGCCGAACATTTATAATGCTTCTTGGAAAGTTTTATGGAAGGTAAATTATATCAATTGATAATTGCAAGCGAATTGTGAAAACGCCTTTCCAGTAGCATGCTTCAAAGTTATGGCTATAACCAATAAGAATATACTAATCATGTTTTCCATTGTTACTAGAATGTTTCGGAGTTAGTTCCTTGTAATTTGTTTTTATTTCCTGTTAACACGTTAAACGTAATGTCTCAACTAACTGCCCCATGTAACTCGGAAATGTTAACATTAAAGCCACTAGGAATCAGGTTCACCGACACCACCCATCAAAATGTATGGAAGGCTCTAAATATATACGTTTTATAATAGTATGTCTAATTCCCATGATGAATTAATCGACTAACTCTTCAATCTTTTAAGAAACTGAAAACTAATACATCGCATAAGACCATGCAAATATACGCATATAGATATACTTAAATACACACAAACATACACACACACACTCAAATACATACATACATGCACACACTCACACACACACACACACACACACACAAAAATACACACACACTCACAAAAATACGCACACACTAAAAAAACCACACACACATATAACATGTTTCTGCCCAGCTGCATTAAGGCCAATAATTCGTTGTTAGGTATGAATACACTTAAATTTCAAAGTAATAATAAGCGCAGTTAGCAAGGCCCTGTGAATTGTTAGATGTTTCATGCTTATATTAACTGGCAGGTTAGTACAGGGCGTAATATTAATATTGATTGATAGCACTAGTTTACACCTCTTTCAGTTATAACGATATGAACTCGTAAACTTGAGCGCCGATGTAAGTCAAATGTGTTACACACGAACACGGACGCACACACGGCCGCGCGCACATATGGGAATGTGTATCTATATATACATGTGTGTATGTATGTGTATATGCCCGTGAGGTGGGTAAATTTTATCGCAGAGTCGTTCATTGAAATGTGTTTGGTCGAGTAGAAAACAATTTGTCCGAAAGATATGTACGTAGGAAATTATTCGTAGAAATACATTCATAGGAAACCATTTAATTATCTCAGAACCAGATTTCGGTTAATTGCTTTCTAAATCATTTAGTGCAATTTCAAAATACGAATGAAATATTTTCATTAATTTATTTTCTGGTTTGCTACCATATTTGATTTTTGTCCTCAACTATATACAAGATATTGCCATTTTGAAAAAGTGAAACGCTCATTTACTTTCAAGGTTTTATGCCATAACTCGAAGATAATCTGAAATGTTTCTCTCAGTCCAGCACAGAAACAGATATCGTTTGAAAGGAAGTAACGATTAAAATGTCTTTTAACCACTACATCCTAGAATATCTATGTGATCATCAAGTAGTTCTTTCTATATAGCATTCTTCTGTATAGCATTCTTTCTGTATAACATTCTTTCTGTATAGCATTGAAATCAATAAGCTCTTAAATCTTCTATAACGATGGAAATTCTACCATTCCTATATGAAAATTCAATATGAGTATTTGGGCGATGTTTATTTTGGACGGTTACAAAGTACAAGTTCTCTGCAAAAGTATTGAATAACGTTTCATATTTATCATTCGTAACGCGTTTTATCAGGAATCGAACTTTTTTGAAACACTTATAACATAGCTGCCTCATTACTGGCAAATTTACCGGCTATTGATGAAAAGGCATCCAGATCAGCCGGTGGAATAAATGCAGGTACAGTAATCAAATGGAACGAAAAAGTAAAACCTTTATCATTCTTGCTATAGCTGACAAGTTTAGTTTCTCAATTAGATTCTCAATGTAAGCAGATCGAACACAATTTAAGAAAGACCAGAGAGAGCAGATGAAGAAAATTTGGCAGTAAAAGAAAATGCACAGTCAGTTCTTGAAGAATAAAAATCAGATTGATTGGAATAGAACGTGGCAATGGCTGCAGAAAAGAGACTTAAAAGGGTCCACTGAGTGCTCAAGAACAAGCTCTCAGAGCAAACTACTCCAAATATCACATTCATAAAAGCACTAACACGCCAGAGTGTAGGATGTGCTTTGAGAAGAGAGAAAGTATAAGCCATATTGTTAGTGAGTGCTGTAAGCTTGCACAACGCGAATACAAAAGGAAACACTATAATGTGACCAGATATGTCAACTGGTTGTTTTGCGGTAAAACAAACTTCGAAGGAGCCGAACAATGGTATAAACTCCAGAGGGAGTAATGCAAAACGAACATTATCAAATACTTTGGGATTTTAACATACGTACTACCAAGTCATAGAGGAGAGACGTCCAGGTATCGGGATCATCCATAAATATGAAAAAGAAGCAAAGATAATAGATTTTGCAATACCAGGCGATGATTCGAGTGTGAAATGTAAGGAAACAGAAAAGTGTAAAAAATACCAGCCACTGCAGGGGGAGATAGGAAAATTATGGGGCATGAGGAAAGTAATGGTGATACCGGTGGTAATTGAAGCATTGGAAGCTGCTGTCAGGCTCGAAGTGATCCAGAAGACAGCATGTTAGGTACAGCTCGCATTCTAAGGAGAGTATTGTCTCTTTGAGTCACAGGAGAAAGCACTACCTGTGGTCATTTGTTATTGCCTGTTTTCAAGTAAAGAACAACTAGAAATTAAGAACTATCCGACAGTCTCTCAGAACAACAACAACAACAACAACAACAACAACAACAACAACAACAACAACAACAACAACAATAATAATAATAATAATAATAATGATAAATGACCTGATGCAGTATGTGGCAGTGGCTCTCATAGCTTCTGATCTTAACTGACCGGCAGTGTTATCTTGTACATGTTTAGCCTTGGTATGAAAGATGGATACAGCAAATATTCTGCTGAATACCACATATTTGCTTGTTAGTTACTTGATTTTAGCAAATTGAGCATGTCGTTTGGTGGCTGACAATATGAAAAAACCTTATTGGAGGACCTTTTGAGCGAGATGGCCTACTCTAACTGGACCCCATCTGCAAGGTCATGGGATGTTTACTGTGATATGAGATCACTATGTCGATGATCCATGTTGATGATCCATGTCCAGTATGTTTTCTAATGAGGGGGTAATCAGTTAAAGATTTTGGCTTATTAACCAACCAATAAATAATATATCAAAATTTATTTATAATTTCTGACTAAAAGAACAAGAAGAAATGTTTTGTTTTTGCTTTTTTTTGTTTTTGTTTGTTTTTCATAAAATTTAGCAGTCAGAATGCTATTTTTCACATTAAGATTTAACATAAATAAACACAGAGCATATTTTTATAATGTTTTACATAATGAATTAAAGTATAAGTTTTGATCGTTACATTGATCCGCTAATAAAATATGAAGCCTTTATTTACAACTCATTTTGACAGGGCAAGAAGAAACATTATTTGTTTGTTTGTTTTTTACTGTTTTGTATATTTTTGCACTAAGATTGAATTATAGCTCGTAGTTGTCATAATGGCTGTTATTGCATTAACAGATGATAAGTTAGAATATATCCGCAGAAAAACATTTCTATCATTCCTTAAACAATGATTGATTATGTCGGATATTTCGTGAAAATAAACAAAGTTGTTTGTATCATTTGAATCACTACAACAGAGCTATCTATAGTGTCTTTTAAAATAAATCATAGAAAAGAATCAATTTATAATAAAATTTTCTAAGCAAACACACGAACATACTGTAGTTTAATGTAATATTTGTTAACAAACACCAAACGTAGAGCTAACTATATCAAGGATAAGATAAGAAAAAGCATAACCCAATTAAAATATAGCCAAAACGAATTTACTAAGAAAATTTAAATGATGTATTTTTCCTGAGTTTCAAAATAATAAGTCAAAATCACAATTTTGTATAGTTTGATAACATATGGATTCATAGTCAACAAAATACTTCCGGTCTGCTACAAGGTACATAGCTGAATTTTAATGGAGAAAAGCACTTTCTATTCTTTCGTCACAAATTATAAATAAATAGTTTAAAATTCCATCAGGTATATCTTTTATAATATGTATATAAACATTGAATAATATGAGACTTACAAATCACAAACTCACACAGGGGGCTGGTGGATCAGACGATAGGCTATATACTGCTATATAAGCTGATCAATATGTGGACGAATATCATGATTCCTAAGTTTTACAACTCAGTTTACGGAACATATTCTGTATGCGTATGTATTTCCTTAATACGTTTTCTTTCCATTTAAATGTGTTTGAACTGTTTCGTTATCCCACTATTAAACTCATTTTGTCACAGTTTTATTTTATAATGAATACGAGTCTTATTATCATTATAATTTATATAAACATTTTACTTATTAATTTTTCATTACCTGTACTACTCTCGATAAACGTTTTTAAATTTATTTTTGTGGTATGTTCTTTATTTTCATTTTTATTTATTTATTTGTTTCCTTTTTGATTTGAGCTAATTGTAGCAATGCTATGAGTAGCTGAGCGAAAGAAACCATTTAACGGGCGTCCGAATTTCATGAAAGCAAACATATCTCTACATTTATGACAGCACTAGTCCTCGTTTCTATATTATACTTGTCCCAATAGCAAAGTCATTCTCTTGACATACATGCACACATATGCATGCAAAAGCGCACATCCATGTATAGCTACTTGGCAATGGAACAGAAATATATGCAAAGCAAGATATAGAACATGATAGTTGGATACCAAAGCTGGAGAAAGATATGGTGTTTTACTGAAAATGAGATACTTCACAATACATTATTCCGAGTTTCACATAACCAATTATCAGACACAAGTGAAATTTTGGAAGAATACAATGGTTGTGAAATGCACAGTAATGATACCTTGGGAATAATACGTATTTTTAAATAGATTGAATTTATAATTTCATGAACCGTTGACAAAAGTTCATGTAAGCATTATAAAGAAGTGTAATGAAGTGGAATAAAAGGTATTTACGAGGGAAATGGTTATAGTTGGTGTGAACAAGTATAAACGAGGGAAAAACATTTTTACACGAAATAAATCATAAAGAAGGGTCAAATAAATAGAAAGATAAATCATATGTGTGCGAAAGAGAGTGAAAGAGTGTTATAGAAAAGTGAGAGTAGTTAAGATATGTAAGGCATAATGTCTTGAAAAGAAATTGGAATCAAAATGAAACAAATACAGTTGTGCATAATTTCAGTTTGAAACTTTAAAAAGTATAGTGATATATAAGTATGAATAACAACAAATAAAGAAACAAATACGACTGACGGATTTGTGGAAAAAAGATTGGGTGTGAACGTGAAGAAATTAAGTCTAGTGTGAACCAAGTGTAATATAGATGTCATATAAAGAGAAAGAACATTTAGAGGCAATAAAAGGAAAGTGGTTTAAATTCAATGACGAATTATGTCATCACTGGAAGGAAAGCACGTGAGAAAATGAACAGAATGTTTAGATGTATTCTTCAAAACATGATCAATAACTTTCAAAACGTCTATTGTAAAAGATATCATGATCGAAGAAAACGAATCCAATTTTTATGAAAGTTTATAAAAGTTGTAAAAGAATCAACTGCTCTGGTCGAAAGGGATTAAGAGATATGGGTGATTTTATAAAAAATACCAACACAACATAATGATAGAATTATACATGTTGAGAGAGGAGACTATGCACATCTCGTTCTCTGGAACAGAACACGGAAACAAATTTGAAGAAATGTGTGTAATATTTGAATAATTCAAATTTTGGGTTTAAAGCATAATCATGTTCTGTATAAAAGAACTAACTTAATCACAACAATGAACATTTGATGGAATTATGATAACCGTCACTTTCTAAAACCGATCGGTGAAATAGATCTAGATTCTTTGAAATGCGAAAACGTATTTAGATAGACTCGTTGCTTTCTGGACTTTTAAATGAAGTCTTGTGAAGATAAAACATCCACACATACAGACAGACATACACACACACACACACACACACACACACACACACACACACACACACACACACACACACACACACACACACATACAATCATCTATCTGTCACGTGTTTCACTCATTTGACTGCGGCAGGAGGGAGCATCACCTTGAGAATTTCAAATCAGACGAATCGACAGCTAGTTAATCTATTGCCTTCATGTCTCTACGAGGACTTAATCGCCCCGACATCGGTTGTTCTGCGCTACTGGGAAAAAAACAGACAGTATGTATGCATGCGTGTGTATGTGTGACTGCGCGTGTGTATGCATACATGTATATATATATATATATATATATATATATATATATATATATATATGTGCATACCCATTTTCTTTGACGAGGGCTTTTGTGCCCCAATGTTAGATTCTGTTCAATAGTCAATACGCAGTGAACTCTTATAAGTTTAACGCTTATAATCAACATTTATAGAATATATATATATATATATATATATATACACATACACAGACACAGACACAGACACACACACACACACACACACACACACACACACACACACATATATATGTATATATATATATATATATATATATATATATATATATATATATATATATATATATGTATATATATATATATATGTATATATATATATATATGTATATATATATATATATATATATGTATATATATATATATATATATATATATATATATATGTATATATATATATATATATATATATATATATATATATATATATATATATATATATATATATATATATATATGTATGTATGTATGTATTCACCATATTGTTGTCTAATAAATATATAATGCCTTTTCATGAGAATACTTGTCTCTTTCAATATATCGGTATCTATGTGAATATAATATCACTGATTATTATGTTTCTGGAATGCCTATTATTTTGGCTCATAATATGTAGTTTAATTCCAATTTACAATGATAGATTATATTGTATGCTCCATAAGAAGACACTAATTTATCATTAAAATCCGTCTAACAATCTTAAATATGATCTAAAGCAATCCCAGTGTATCAAAACATAACACTTTACTATTGATATATAGTAAACTGTTTAGCAGGTCATATATATTTCATTGTAATTGACATATATATATCTTCAAAAGAAACATATATACAGTTCCTTTTTCTGACAGACATTTAGTCACGAAATAAATTACATTTGCATACATCTTGTAATTTATATCTACCACTCCCCGTTTTGACTAGACATTTATCTCAATTCGGCCGTCTCTATTCTGTTTTCGTTCTCTAATAATTATAATGATTGCTAAACGAATCCTCTCATTCACACAATTCACAGCTCCTTGAAAATGCCAAGAAGTCGGTGACGGAAATAAGTTATTTATTATGAGACTCACATATACATTCTCTTCTGCGTTCATTTAGTTTGCACTTTACAGCAATGTAGCTGCATTAAATTTTACATGGTGCATCACTAAAATTATTAAGATTTGGTATTTGCTATAAATATACGCTATGTTGCAGGATCTATGTTTCATTATGTAGTATCATCGAAGCCAGTGCCTCTCAAAGCGATAACAGAGGCCCTTCAACCACTCCATTATTAATGAATCTTTTTTGTTACTAAATAAAAAAGAAGTTTACTCCTATAGCATGTTTTCTGTTTTGCTATGATGCTGAAGCAGTTTTAAACGTTCAAACAATGAAACACACACAACAAACTATAAAATGGTTGAAGTTCATTCACTGATATAAACCTTCTTTATTTTATTCAACATTAGTATTTGTGTGATATCTTGTCAATATCCACAGACAGTCACCACTCACCACTCTGCATTCAGCCCGTAATGCCTTCTACTAGTTTCTCGATAGAGTATCAAGTCAGATCCTATAAGCAAATAAGTATTTCTTAGTTTTCTACGCACTCTCTTTGATACAAATATGGGTTTCAAATTTTGGCACAAGGTCAGAAATTTTGGAGAAGAGGCTAAGGCGATTAAATGAGCTCCAGTGCTCTACTGGTACTTATTTTATCGACTTCCAAAAAGATGAAAGGCAAAGTCAATTTAATTACAACTCACAACGTGTAGACTAACGAAATCCCAACAAGCATTTTGCCCGCCGTGCAAGCGCTTCTGCCAACTCGCCGCTCTAATGTTTTATGCAAATACTGGCTTCAAATTTTAACACGAGTCCAACAATTTAGGAAAATGGAGTAGGTCGATTACACCAACCCCGGGTACTTATTTTATCCACACCTAATGGATGAAAGACAAAGCCGACCGCGACTGAATTTGAACTCAAATCCCAAGAATGGACGAAATCCTGCTTTAGAATTTTACTCGGCGCGGTAAAGATTCTGCCTGGTCGCCGTCTTCTTTTCTGCAAATATTAACGCTAAAGTATTGCGTGGATCGGTTTAAACTAATGATTATGGAATTTGCAGTTTGAGAACTTAATTGGTTTAGTTCCAATAAGCTTGGGTAACCAACTAATTATCTAGTATATAATTATTTTAAATTCAATTTATTAGAAGTTGCTATTTAAAAATAGGAAATTGGAACTAAACATTTTCAAATTTCATTTTATTTTCAGAATGCTATTGTAAGCAATCTAACTTGTAAGATCTTTATAACTGTGTTTTATATATTTTGTGTCACACGTGGCATAGAAATGTGGAAAGGTAGTGGAAATTTATGAATAAACTATATCTTCCTATGTTTCATTCTAGATAATTTCTATAGTAGAAAAATATTAACGAAACGAAATATGATGTTTGAAATAGATTCTTCAATTACTCATAAGAATTTACTCAATAATTTTGTTTTAACTCTCTAACTTATAGCATTGGCCTAATTAAGTTTCAAGGAAAAATCCCGCAAGAAATGATGACCAGCACATTGTAAATCCTGATCTTTCTGTATGATAGTCAATACAAAAAGCTAGCTTTCGTCGTACGCAGCGACAAAACCATCAAAGAAATATATTGCTGTTGCTAGGATTGGAAATTCCAAATAAATCATCGACACCATAGTTCCGAACCTGAACGACAAACACAGTTAATTGAATATATTTAACTTACAATTGATTTCCAATATTTTGTACGAATGAAAATACTTTCTTTTTAGTAACATTTGATCTCTAGATTATGATATAACTTTCTACTCAAAGGCTTTAAATCTTGATATATCTTTGAACAATAAACTGTCAATATTGATTTGATATATTTCTTTAAACTCTTACATGATTTCTTATTGATTTCTTTTGTAAGGTGATATGGATTAAATGCAAAACGTTTGAAATAAGATCACCACATTGTAAGCGGGTATAGAGTTTGCAAATGAAGATCGGTTGTTTACAATAGCTTCTCGACGTATTAAGTACACTCTAATGCTATGGAATATTTCACTGATAACTATGCTGCAGTAAACAGGACATATACAATTTTCGATATACTACTTTCACATTAAAGCGGCGAGCTGGCAGAATCGTCTGCACGCCGGGTAAAATACTCCGCAGCATTTCGCCCGTCTTTATGTGCTGAGTTCAAATTTTGACTTTGCCTTTCATTATTTCGAGATCGATAAAATTAGTACCAGTTGATCGCTTGGGTTGATGTAATCGAGTCACCGTCTCCCGAAATTGCTGGTCTTGGGCCAAAAATTGAAACCAATATACTTGTCTCAAATAGAGCCGCAAACTGGCAGAATCGTTAGCACACCAGGCAAACCCTCTTTACGTTCTGAGTTCGAATACCGGTGCGGTCGATTTTAACTTTCATCCTTTCGGGTGCCTTCTACCAGTTGCGCACTGAAGTTAGTGTAATCCGTTTATCTTCTCCCCTGGATTTGCTGTCCTTGAGCCAAAATTTGAATCTAATTTACTAGTGTTATGTGGCATATTAACAAGACGGCTATTTGAAAAAGCGGCGTGGTGAAAAAGTGGCGTATTAGCAACGGACAAAATTCCTTGCATAATTTGCCTCACCATCTTGCATGCTGAAGTTGAAAACCCACTGCAATCAGCTTTAACCTCCATCCCACGGGTTTCATAAGTAAATTCTAAATCCAAGGTAAAATCGGTCGAAAATCGTTGTGGCTATTGCACAGGCTCTTTGCCTTTTGTTTCCCGTTAGTCAGAATGTATTTGGGGAGTTGACTTAATTTTCACTCTACTGAACTCACTGCTTAACGTGGTTCAATTTATTTCAATTATTCGGGCCCTATCTATTGTTTGACAATACCGTCTCCTACTCAAGATGGCCATGTAAGTGTCATGTGTCTTGGCTCCCGCTTTGACTAAGTGATAAAAAGAAGAGAAAGGAAATCAAATTTTAGTTTTATCCAACACAAAGGAATGTAAAAGCAATGACGTGGAATAACTGTCAGTAGACCAGGATACAAACTTCACTTTATTCTAAAGTTGATATAAGTGTCACTGAACGATTGAGGACGGATAAAGTTAAATCTAAGGTAATAATGAATATACAAACAAGCAATCACTACGAAATGACCAACAAAACTGCTATCACAAATATACCTTTAGAAGAAAGTTGATATAATGTTATGAAGGAATGTCAATGCGGCTGCTCGGTTTTCCTTGTAACATCAAATAACTTTCCTTCATATCACGCTTCACCTCAGATGGCTAGTAGTGTTTTATATATGAATGGCGCATTAACTTTACTGTTATCTGATACAGACACAGTAATGAGCATTTGTTTTCAATATATATTTAAATATACCGATAAATGAAGTTACTCGCGTGAAAATATATTGGAAATATTCAAGAGATATATAAAATATTAAACTTGGCTTTAAACATTATCTTATGACAATTAAACACAAGAATAAAGTATTACGTAACAAAAATGTAGTTTTGGTGCAAAATGCATACTTCTCCATATATCACTTGGTGTGTGAAGACGACCAAATATCAGATCGACACAGTAAAAATACATACGGTCGTAGGTGTGATCGATGAAAGGTGACTAAATACTGATAGCAACATCAATAGTAGCACCAAGAGAGACTGATATAATAATGAGGGGAAAGGTAGATATCATAGTAAAAGAGCAAGAAAGTCACATGCAAACCAGAACCTACACCTGGGAGCCTCATATTAGATGATGGCACAACTAAGATTGATTCAGAGGCATGATGACCACATGAAATATTTGTTATACTTAGATAGGTTTCAGCCAGAATTAGCCCAGGTCATGTTTAACTTGTGTGAGAAATCAAGGGGAAAATATACATAGATAGATGTGTCTATATGTTGGTGTGTGAGTGTGTGTATGATACATTGGTGTTAGTGCGTACATTTGCATGCTCACGCCATATTTATGGAGGCGAATGTAGGGTTTACATGGGATGCATAAGCTTGTGGGATTCGTCTGCGGCCTACATATGCATTGATGGCTAAGAACGCTTTTCTTTGTTGTGGAGCAGCCAGCGTTGAGTAGCAGCCAGCGTTGAGTAGCAGCCAGCGTTGAGTAGCAGCTAGCGTTGAGTAGCAGCCAGCGTTGATTAGCAGCCAGCGTTGAGTAGCAGCCAATGTTAAAGTGATATATCTGGGATATCGGCAGCCTGTAGTTTGAAGTCATTTAAGAGGGCGTACCTCTGATGGCAGCAATGAGATACCTCGAAATTCTTGTTGACAGATACT